>NW_025535033.1:0-126558 GCF_020615455.1 Coregonus clupeaformis
GACTAAACTCTGTCATGCGCTGTCTGCGTTGGGTACATGATATGAAAAGGGAAGGCTAATGGTGGATTACTGTGATGCGTTAGGATTTTCCTTCTTTTACAATGTATACGTTTACTATGTTTCGTTGTATTGGGAAATACATCCGAGTTGTGAAAGGGGTGATTATTGTTAATTGTGATATTTTGTCTTCTGTGCGACAGTTCTGCTTAGTGATAACCAAAATTAAAAAGACCAATGAGGCAGCACACCAGCAACTTGAAATTAAAACGAACGGGAAAACGCTTAACGTTGCTTAAGTTAATATAAAGACAGAAATATAAGAAAATCTAATATAGTAATAAAAGTATATTGGGTTAAAATAGTTGAGTGATGAAACTTGTGATCAGTTGTAAAGTCTCCCTTAGAAAACCATTATAGAAAAGGCAACGTGTATGTACTAAGACAGTGTATTAAAAGAAAATAGTAAATATCCATATCAATAAAGTATACTATTACAAAGACATCAGATGAGCCAGAATACACAGTAGCCTACATAAGACATGTTGCCTTTCTTATAATGGTTCCTATGGGGAGGAAAACACTTAACGTGTTGTCGAAACGTGTTTGGCGTTCATATTCTGGCCTCATCTGATGTTTGTAGCATTTAGTATACTTTATTAATATGATATTTAGTTTGGTCTTTCCAATATTACTGTCTCAGATATATTAAGACACGTGCGCCTTTTCTTATAATAGTTTTCTATGGGAGGAAAAACGCAACGTGTTATTAAACGTGTTTGCGTTCGCATATGGGCTCATCTGATGTGTTTTGTACATAGTATACTTTATTAATATGATATTTACAGAGTTTGGTCTTTTAATAACACGTCTTAGTACATTAAAGAACGTTAAGCGTTTTCTCACGAAAGCGTTTAGAATGTCCATATAATAGCAGTTCAAAATCCATATTTTTGTAAGCATGAACCAGCAAGGAGAGACGTGCGTTTGTCTCGTTGATACAGTAAATGTCATGCAGCAGCTAGCTAGTAAGTTACGGTACATCCGATAAGGTGCGTAGCATTCGTTCAAAACTTACTTTCTTTGTGCAACTTCAGGTGTCGAACAAAGTTGACGTTGTGCAGCTCGTCTGTAATCTTTCGATCCCGCTTCGTTTTTGTAGATTGCAACTCGTTTTTTGTCGACTACTCGTAATTTTTATAGCCAAACCAAACTATCTTCGGTATCATTTTGACAACCTGGCGCGTTGTTGCTTTTGATGTGCTTCATTGGTTGTCTTGCAATGTGCCTGCTTAGATGCTGTCGAATCAAAACAACGTGGGACTACAGTGATTGGATAACGTGCAGGCAGCGCGTGCTCTCTGTATGCATACAGGTGGATGGTGCACATTTTTTTCACAGATGGATAACGGAGAGCGGCGCGGCCGGTGAAAAATTTTTTTCCCAGTTTTCATGGGAACTAGCAAGTCTTCTCGAGTCATAAGGCGCAAGTCCAAGTGAAGTCACGGAGTCGTTGATGTTCAAGTCCAAGTCGAGTTGCAAGTCTTTGTCACATTTTGTCGAGTCGAGTCTGAAGTCATCAAATTCATGACTGAGTCTGACTCGAGTCCAAGTCACATGACTCGAGTCCACACCTCTGGTATTTATTACCCCGAATTTCCGTTATTCCAGAGCACGATTCGGACAGGATGTGTTTTTTCCAAACTGCCCCCTATAATATTTTTTTCTTTCTATAAATGGACAGTTATAAGGGAAGCCTAGAGGTTTGTTTTTTTTTGTAGGTGGAAGATATTTCAACAAGTCCAGGCGATAACAGGCTACACTGATAAAACTCGAGCTTGGTTCTAAGTTTATAAACCATACCAAACCACCTTTGGTATAGTTTCGCACATTATATTTGAATTGAGGAAGTGTGATCATAATATTAGGATATTTTAGCGATCGGGTAGAATACGTCTCAAATGCCCCAGCCTTCAGATGTGAGCTAACCAGCTAACTTGCACTTGATATGTGTCTTTAGGCTATGGATGAGAAAGTTACACTTGTTCCAAACGTTAACTCTGTAGTTGTATGCTGTTTTGCGATTTTTTAACAGCAAGGCTTGGTATTAAATACGCACAGTTTATTTTTATTTTTTTGATGACGATTTGGGGGATGTTCAATTCATTCGCACAAAACGAATAAACTAAAGCATTCACTGTGAAAGTTCATACATGTGGGCCCCTTCATATAGGCTACGAGCAGCCCCCTTCAAATAGGCTATGAGCAGCCCTTCATATATAGGCTATGGGCAGCCCTTCATATAGGCTATGAGCAGCCCTTCATATATAGGCTATGAGCAGCTCTTTATATATAGGCTATGAGCAGCCCTTCATATAGGCTATGAGCAGCCCTTCATAGAGGGGTGAGCAGCCTTCATATAGGCTAGAGCAGCCTTCATATATAGGCTACAGTGAGTAGTTCATATATAGGCTATGAGCAGCCTTCATATATGGGGCTATGGCTCCCTTCATATATAGGCTATGAGCAGCCCTTCCTTCATATAGGAAGCTATGGGCAGCCCTTCATATATAGGCTATGAGCAGCCCTTCATAGTAGAGGCTATGAGCAGCCCTCATATATAGGATATGAGCAGCCCTTCATATATTGGGGCTATGAGCAGCCTTCATATATAGGCTATGGGCAGCCCTTCAAATATAGGCTATGAGCAGCCCATATATAGGTTTATGGGCAGCCCCATATATAGGCTATGAGCAGCCCTTCATATAGAGGCTAGTGGGCAGCCCCTTCATATAGAGGCTGTGGGCAGTCTTTCTTATATAGGCACTTCCTTCAATTTATCAAATCAGTTATTGTTTCTTTCTCAAACCATGAGCAACACCTGTCAAACCTCAGACATTTCTCTCAGAACACGGGGACGCGATTCGCACGGACTAGTATTATCAGACGACTTTGAGTTTGCCTAAAACCAGTAGGTTATTCTGGTTGGTCAATGTCCAGTTTTCAGTTTCCATTTAACCAATCTAAACAGTAGGCTACAGTTTCCTTGACATGGCATGGGCATATTTGAAATCTGTCTTGCCTGACGCGAATTTGTACAGCGCCTCACAATCATCACACATAACACTGCCGCCATCCCTCTTTTACCATTTCACCAAATCTTTCCCAAACATGAAACTACTGTTCTGGCCCTCCCATTCTATAACATTAGACTACTGTTCTGACCCCCCATTCTTATAACATTAGACTACTGTTCTGACCCTCCATTCTATAACATTACACGTACTGTTCTGGCCCTCCATTCTATAACATTAGACTACTGTTCTGGCCCTCCATTCTATAACATTAGAATACTGTTCTGACCCTCCATTCTATAACATTAGACTACTGTTCTGGCCCTCCATTCTATAACAGAAAGTACTGTTCTGGCCCTCCATTCTACTAACATTAGACTACTGTTCTGTCCCTCCATTCTATAACATGAAACTACTGTTCTGGCCTCCATTCTATAACATGAAACTATGTTCTGGCCCTCCATTCTATAACATTAGACTACTGTTCTGACCCTCCATTCATAACATTAAACTACTGTTCTGGCTCCTCCATTCATAACATTAGACTACTGTTCTGGCCCTCCATTCTATAACATTAGACTACTGTTCTGACCCTCCATTCTATAACATTAAACTACTGTTCTGACCCTCCATTCTCATAACATGAAACTACTGTTCTGGCTCCTCCATTCTATAACTATTAGACTACTGTTCTGCTGGCCCTCCAGTCTATAACATGAAACTACTGTTCTGGCCCTCCATTCTTCTTATAACATTAAACTACTGTTCTGACCCTCCATTCTATAACATTAAACTACTCGTTCTGATCCCTCCATTCTATAACATTAGACTACTGTTCTGACCCTCCATTCTCTATAACATTAAACTACTGCTCTGACCCTCCATTCATAACATTGAAACTACTGTTCTGGCCCTCCATTCTATAACATTAGACTACTGTTCTGACCTCTCCATTCTATAACATTAGACTACTGTTCTGACCCTCCATTCATAACATTAGAACTACTGTTCTGGCCCTCCATTCATAACATGAAACTACTGTTCTGGCCCTCCATTCTATAACATTAGACTACTGTTCTGACCCTCCATTCTATAACATGAAACTACTGTCCTGACCCTCCATTCTATAACATTAGACTACTGTTCTGGCCTCCATTCTACTAACATGAAACTACTGTTCTGACCCTCCATTCATAACATTAAACTACTGTTCTGACCTCCATTCTATAACATTGGACTACTGTTCTGACCTCCCTTCTATAACATTAAACTACTGCTTCTGACCTCCATTCTCTATAACATTAGACTACTGTTCTGGCCTCCATTCTATAACATTAAACTACTGTTCTGGCCTCCTTCTACAACATTAGACCCCCTACTGTTCTAGCCTCCATTCTATAACATTAAACTACTGTTCTGGCCCTCCATTCTATAACATTAAACTACTGTTCTGGCCCCTCCATTCCATAACATTAAACTACTGTTCTGGCCCCTCCATTCTATAACATTAAACTACTGTTCCTGTTCCTCCATTCTATAACATTAAACTACTGTTCTGGCCCTCCCATTTATATAACATTAGACTACTGTTCTGACCCTCCATTCTATAACATTAAACTACTGTTCTGACCCTCCATTCTATAACATGAAACTACTGTTCTGGCCCTCCATTCATAACATTAGACTACTGTTCTGGCCTCCATTCTATAACATGAAACTACTGTTCTGGCCCTCCATTCTATAACATTAAACTACTGTTCGACCCTCCATTCTATAACATTAAACTACTGTTCTGACCCTCCATTCTATAACATTAGACTACTGTTCTGACCCTCCATTCTATAACATTAAAATACTGTTCTGACCCTCCATTCTATAACATGAAACTACCTGTTCTGGCCCTCCATTCATAACATTAGACTACTGTTCTGACCCTCCATTCTATAACACATTAGACTACTGTTCTGACCCTCCATTCTATAACATTAGACTACTGTTCTGGCCCTCCATTCTGCACCAACATGAAACTACTGTTCTGGCCCTCCATTCTATAACATTAGACTACTGTTCTGACCTCCATTCTCTATAACATGAAACTACTGTCCTGACCCCTCCATTCTATCAACATTAGACTACTGTTCTGGCCCTCCATTCTATAACATTAAACTACTGTTCTGACCTCCATTCCTATAACATTAAAACTACTGTTCCAGCCTCCATTCTATAACATTAGACTACTGTTCTGAACCTCCATTCTATAACATGAAACTTCTGTTCTGGCCTCATTCTATAACATTCAAACTACTGTTTTGAACCCCATTCTATAACATTAAATTACTGTTCTGGTCCTACATTCTATAACATTAGTTCCTACTGTTTTGACCCTCCATTCTATAACATTAAACTACTGTTCTGACCCTCCATTCTATAACATTAAACTACTGTTCTGGCTCCATTCTATAACATTAGACTACTGTTCTGGCCCTCCATTCTATAACATTAAACTTACCGTGCTGGCCCTCCATTCTATAACATTAGACTACTGTTCTGGCCCTCCATTCTATAACATTAGACTACTGTTCTGACCTCCCTTCTATAACATTAGACACTGTTCTGGCCCTCCATTCTATAACATTAAACACTGTTCTGGCCTCCATTCTATAACATGAAACTACTGTTCTGACCCTCCATTCTATAACATTAAACTACTGTTCTGACCCTCCATTCTATAACATTAGACTACTGTTCCTGACCCTCCCTTCTATAACATTAAACTACTGTTTCTGACCTCTCCATTCTATAACATTAGACTACTGTTCTTTGGCCCTCCATTCTATAACATTAAACTACCTGTTCTGACCTCCATTCTATAACATTAGACTACGTTCTGACCCTCCCATTCTATAACATTAGACTACTGTTCTGGTCCTCCATTCTATAACATGAAACACGTTCTGACCCCTCCATTCTAAACATTAGACTACTGTTCTGGCCTTCCATTCATAACATTAGACTACTGTTCGGCCCTCCATTCTATAACATTAAACTACTGTTCTGACCCCTCCATTCTATAACATTAGACTACTGTTCTGGCCCTCCATTCTATAACATTCAAACTACTGTTCTGGCCCTCCATTCTATAACATGAAACTACTGTTCGGCCCTCCATTCTATAACATTAGACACTGTTCTGACCCTCCATTCTACTAACATTAAACCACTGTCTGAAACCCTCCATTCTATAACATTAGACTACTGTTCTGGCCCTCCATTCTATAACATTAAACTACTTGTTCTGACCCTCCATTCTATAACATTAGACTACTGTTCTGACCCTCCCATTCTATAACATTAAACTACTGTTCTGACCTCCATCTTCTATAACATTAGACTACTGTTCTGACTCCTCCATTCTATAACATTAGACTACTGTTCTGACCCTCCATTCTATAACATTAAACTACTGTTCTCACCCTCCAATTCTATAACATTAGACTACTGTTCTAGCCCTACATTCTATAACATTAAACTACTGTTCGACCCTCCATTCTATAACACTAGACTACTGTTCTGGCCCTCCATTCTATAACATTAAACTACTGTTTCCTGACCCTCCATTCTATAACATTAGACTACTGTTCTGGCCCTCCATTCTATAACATTAAACTACTGTTCTGGCCCTCCATTCTATAACATGAAACTACTGTTCTGGCCTCCATTCTATAACATTAGACTACGTCTGGCTCCTCCATTCTATAACATTAAACTACTGTTCTGACCCTCCATTCTATAACATTAGACTACTGTTCTGCCTCCATTCTATAACATTAAACTACTGTTCTGGCCCTCCATTCTGCGGAATAACATTAGGACTATTGTTCTGACCCTCCATTCTATAACATTAAACTACTGCTTCTGACCCTCCATTCTATAACATTAGACTACTGTTCTGGCCTCCATTCTATAACATTAAACTACTGTTCTGGCTCCTCCATTCTATAACATTAAACTACTGTTCTGACCCTCCATTCTATAACATTAGACTACTGTTCTGACCCTCCATTCTATAACATTAAACTACGTTCTGGCCCTCCATTCTATAACATTAGACTACTGTTCTGACCCTCCATTCTATAACATGAAACTACTGTTCTGGCCCTCCATTCTATAACATTAGACTACTGTTCTGGCCCTCCAGTCTATAACATGAAACTACTGTTCTGGCCCTCCATTCTATAACATTAAACTACTGTTCTGACCCTCCATTCTATAACATTAAACTACTGTTCTGACCCTCCATTCTATAACATTAGACTACTGTTCTGACCCTCCATTCTATAACATTAAACTACTGTTCTGACCCTCCATTCTATAACATGAAACTACTGTTCTGGCCCTCCATTCTATAACATTAGACTACTGTTCTGGCCCTCCATTCTATAACATGAAACTACTGTTCTGGCCCTCCATTCTATAACATTAGACTACTGTTCTGACCCTCCATTCTATAACATGAAACTACTGTCCTGACCCTCCATTCTATAACATTAGACTACTGTTCTGGCCCTCCATTCTATAACATGAAACTACTGTTCTGACCCTCCATTCTATAACATTAAACTACTGTTCTGACCCTCCATTCTATAACATTAGACTACTGTTCTGACCCTCCCTTCTATAACATTAAACTACTGTTCTGACCCTCCATTCTATAACATTAGACTACTGTTCTGGCCCTCCATTCTATAACATTAAACTACTGTTCTGGCCCTCCCTTCTATAACATTAGACTACTGTTCTGGCCCTCCATTCTATAACATTAAACTACTGTTCTGGCCCTCCATTCTATAACATTAAACTACTGTTCTGGCCCTCCATTCCATAACATTAAACTACTGTTCTGGCCCTCCATTCTATAACATTAAACTACTGTTCTGACCCTCCATTCTATAACATTAAACTACTGTTCTGGCCCTCCATTCTATAACATTAGACTACTGTTCTGACCCTCCATTCTATAACATTAAACTACTAGTTCTGACCTCCATTCTATAACATGAAACTACTGTTCTGGCCCTCCATTCTATAACATTAGACTACTGTTCTGGCCCTCCATTCTATAACATGAAACTACTGTTCTGGCCCTCCATTCTATAACATTAAACTACTGTTCTGACACCCTCCATTCTATAACATTAAACTACTGTTCTGACCCTCCGATTCTATAACATTGAGACTACTGTTCTGACCCTCCATTCTATAACATTAAACTACTGTTCTGACCCTCCATTCTATAACATGAAACTACTGTTCTGGCCCTCCATTCTATAACATTAGACTACTGTTCTGACCCTCCATTCTATAACATTAGACTACTGTTCTGACCCTCCATTCTATAACATTAGACTACTGTTCTGGCCCTCGATTCTATAACATGAAACTACTGTTCTGGCCTCCATTCATAACATTAGACTATTGTTCGACAATCCTCCATTCTATAACATGAAACTACTGTCCTGACTCCTCCATTCTATAACATTAGACTACTGTTCTGGTTCTCCATTCTATAACATTAAACTACTGTTCTGACCCTCCATTCTATAACATTAAACTACTGTTCTGGCCCCCTCCATTCTATAACATTAGACTACTGTTCTACTCCATTCTATAACATGAAACTACTGTTCTGGCCCTCCATTCTATAACATTAAACTACTGTTCTGACCTCCATTCTATAACATATAAACGTACATGTTCTGGTCCTACATTCCTATAACATTAGTCTACTGTTTTGACCCTCCATTCTATAACATTAAACTACTGTTCCGACCCTCCATTCTATAACATTAAACTACTGTTCTGGGCTCTCCATTCTATAACATTAGACTACTGTTCTGCCCTCCATTCTATAACATTAAACTACTGTTATGGCCTCTCCATTCTATAACATTAGACTACTGTTCTGGCCTCCATTCTATAAATTAGACTACTGTTCTGACCCTCCTTCTATAACATTAGACTACTGTTCTAGCCCTCCATTCTATAACATTAAAACTACTGTTCTGGCCCTCCATTCTATAACATGAAACTACTGTTCTGACCCTCCATTCTATAACATTAAACTACTGTTCTGACCCTCCATTCTATAACATTAGACTACTGTTCTGACCCTCCCCTTCTATAACATTAAACTACTGTTCTGACCCTCCATTCTATAACATTAGACTACTGTTCTGGCCTCCATTCTATAACATTAAACTACCGTTCTGACCTCCATTCTATAACATTAGACTACTGTTCTGACCCTCCATTCTATAACATTAGACTACTGTTCTGGCCCTCCATTCTATAACACTGAAACTACTGTTCTGACCTCCATTCTATAACATTAGACTACTGCTTCTGGCCTCCGATTCTATAACATTAGACTACTGTTTCTGGCCCTCCATTCTATAACATTAAACTACTGTTCTGACCCTCCATTCTATAACATTAGACTACTGTTCTGGCCTCCATTCTATAACATTAAACTACTGTTCTGGCCCTCCATTCTATAACATGAAACTACTTGTTCTGGCCTCCATTCTATAACATTAGACTACTGTTCTGACCCCTCCATTCTATAACATTAAACTACTGTTCGACCCTCCATTCTATAACATTAGACTACTGTTCTGGCCCTCCATTCTATAACATTAAACTACTGTTCTGACCCTCCATTCTATAACATTAGACTACTGTTCTGACCCTCCATTCTATAACATTAAACTACTGTTCTGACCCTCCATTCTATAACATTAGACTACTGTTCTGACCCTCCATTCTACAACATTAGACTACTGTTCTGACCCTCCATTCTATAACATTAAACTACTGTTCTGACTCCTCCATTCTATAACATTAGACTACTGTTTCTGGCCCTACATTCTATAACATTAAACTACTGTTCTGACCCTCCATTCTATAACATTAGACTACTGTTCTGGCCCTCCATTCTATAACATTAAACTACTGTTCTGACCCTCCATTCTATAACATTAGACTACTGAATTCTGGCCCTCCATTCTATAACATTAAACTACTGTTCTGGCCCTCCATTCTACAACATGAAACTACTGTTCTGGCCCTCCATTCTATAACATTAGACTACTGTTCTGGCCCTCCATTCTATAACATTAAACTACTGTTCTGACCCCTCCATTCTATAACATTAAACTACTGTTCTGGCCCTCCATTCTATAACATTAAACTACTGTTCTGGCCCTCCATTCTATAACATTAGACTACTGTTCTGACCCTCCATTCTATAACATTAAACTACTGTTCTGACCCTCCATTCTATAACATTAGACTACTGTTCTGGCCCTCCATTCTATAACATTAAACTACTGTTCTGGCCCTCCATTCTATAACATTAAACTACTGTTCTGATCCTCCATTCTATAACGATTAGACTACTGTTCTGACCTCCATTCTATAACATTAAACTACTGTTCTGACCCTCCATTCTATAACATTAGACTACTGTTCTGACCCTCCATTCTATAACACTAGACTACTGTTCTGACCCTCCATTCTATAACATTAAACTACTGTTCTGACCCTCCATTCTATAACATTAGACTACTGTTCTGGCCTCCATTCTATAACATTAAACTACTGTTCTGACCCTCCATTCTATAACATTAGACTACTGTTCTGGCCCTCCATTCTATAACATTAAACACTGTTCTGACCCTCATTCTATAACATTAGACTACTGTTCTGGCCTCCATTCTATAACATTAAACTACTGTTCAGGCCCTCCATTCTATAACTTGAAACTACTGTTCTGGCCCTCCATTCTATAACATTAGACTACTGTTCTGACCCTCCATTCTATAACATTAAACTACTGTTCTGACCCTCCATTCTATAACATTAGACTACTGTTCTGGCCCTCCATTCTATAACATTAAACTACTGTTCTGACCCTCCATTCTATAACATTAGACTACTGTTCTGACCCTCCATTCTATAACATTAAACTACTGTTCTGACCCTCCATTCTATAACATTAGACTACTGTTCTGACCCTCCATTCTATAACATTAGACTACTGTTCTGACCCTCCATTCTATAACATTAAACTACTGTTCTGACCCCTCCACTCTATAACATTAGACTACTGTTCTGACCCTCCATTCTATAACATTAAACTACTATTCTGACCCTCCATTCTATAACATTAGACTACTGTTCTGGCCCTCCATTCACATTAAACTACTGTTCTGACCCTCCATTCTATAACATTAGACTACTGTTCTGGCTCCTCCATTCTATAACATTAGACTACTGTTCTGGCCTCCATTCTATAACATTAAACTACTGTTCTGACCCCTCCATTCTATAACATTAGACTACTGTTCTGGCCCTCCATTCTATAACATTAAACTTCACTGCTCTGGCCCTCCATTCTATAACATGAAAACTACTGTTCTGGCCCCTCCCATTCTATAACATTAGACTACTGTTCTGACCTCCATTCTATAACATTAGACTACTGTTCTGGGCCCTCCATTCTATAACATTAAACTACTGTTCTGACCCTCCATTCTATAACATTAGACTACTGTTCTGGCCTCCATTCTATAACATTAGACTACTGTTCTGACCCTCCATTCTATAACATTAGACTACTGTTCTGGCCCTCCATTCTATAACATTAGACTACTGTTCTGACCCTCCATTCTATAACATTAGACTACTGTTCTGGCCCTCCATTCCTATAACATTAAACTACTGTTCTGACCCTCCATTCTATAACATTAGACTACTGTTCTGACCCTCCATTCTATAACATTAGACTACTGTTCTGACCTCCATTCTATAAGGCATTAGACTACTGTTCTGGCCCCTCCATTCTATAACATTAGACTACTGTTCTGCCTCCATTCTATAACATTAGACTACTGTTCTGACCCTCCATTCTATAACATTAGACTACTGTTCTGGCCCTCCATTCTATAACATTAAACTACTGTTCTGACCCTCCATTCTATAACATTAGACTACTGTTCTGACCCTCCATTCTATAACATTAGACTACTGTTCTGGCCCTCCATTCTATAACATTAGACTACTGTTTTGACCCTCCCTTCTATAACATAAAACTACTGTTCTGGCCCTCCATTCTATAACATTAGACTACTGTTCTGGCCCTCCATTCTATAACATTAGACTACTGTTCTGACCCTCCATTCTATAACATTAAACTACTGTTCTGGCCCTCCATTCTATAACATTGACTACTGTTCTGACCCTCCATTCTATAACATTAGACTACTGTTCTGACCCTCCATTCTATAACATTAGACTACTGTTCTGGCCCTCCATTCTATAACATTAGACTACTGTTCTGACCCTCCATTCTATAACATTAGACTACTGTTCTGGCCCTCCATTCTATAACATTAGACTACTGTTCTGACCCTCCTTCTATAACATTAGACTACTGTTCTGACCTCCCTTCTATAACATTAGACTACTGTTCTGACCCTCCCTTCTATAACATTAGACTGAACACTGTTCTGATCCTCCCTTCTATAACATTAGACTACTGTTCTGACCCTCCATTCTATAACATTAGACTACTGTTCTGACCCTCCTTCTATAACATTAGACTACTGTTCTGACCCTCCCTTCTATAACATTAGACTACTGTTCTGACCTCTCCTTCTATAACATTAGACTACTGTTCTGACCCTCCCTTCTATAACATTAGACTACTGTTCTGATCCCTCCATTCTATAACATTAGACTACTGTTCTGGTCCTCCATTTCTATAACATTAGACTACTGTTCTGGCCCTCCATTCTATTTATTTTGAACTCTCCATTCGCAGCTTTTGTCTTATTGAATTTAACTTCGACAATGTCATTTTTTGCCTTGTGGATTGACGTGAACTTTTCTGCAGTTCTCAAAGCATGACTTGGCGGTTGGCTGTGTAGGCGCTGGTACAGCTAAGCCCTAACGTTGAGGCTTATGCAGTAATACCAGATATCCTAAAATAATGAAAGAAAACCTCAATGTAGCATACAGATTCTCTTTATTCAACCGAACAGTTCAACTAAGCTCAACAAGGATGTATAACTTATTTTCTTCAAGAATCAATGGGTAAACAGTGCCTAGTGAAAGTCTACACACCCCTTGAACAGTTTTCACATTTGGAGATCAACTCTTTACTGTCCAGCCAAACCAGCTCAGGCTCAGGGGTGCCAGCCTTCAGATTCACAGTTTGAGTATTTGGCGACGGTGGTGGAAGGTGGAGACAGTCCGTCAGGGAGGCTGAGGGTGGAGAGGGAGAGCCTACTGGTAGGGAGACAACAGAGAAGACGTATTGTAGAGCACATCACTTTACACAGGGTTCAAGATCAGCTAGAAACACCAATCATTCAACCTATAGAATGTTGTTTTACATTATACTCTATAGTTTATTTTATTATTTTATAGATTTGCTTTTCAATGAAAGAAGACAGCAGCTGATTGACCCATTGACTGTACAGGGTCAAACTATTTATTGTTTTGTGTTCGACCACCAGCTCTTTGCCATCTCCGCTCGAGTCCATTGTGACTCACTGGACATACAGTGAGGGAAAATAGTATTTGATCCCCTGCTGATTTTGTACGTTTTCCCACTGACAAAGACATGATCGGTCTATAATTTTAATGGTAGGTTTATTTGAACAGTGTGAGACAGAATAACAACAAAAAATCCAGAAAAACGCATGTCAAAATGTTATAATCAATCACAGAGGTCAGACGTTTCTTGTAAGTTGGCCACCAGGTTTGCACACATCTCAGGAGGGATTTTGTCCCACTCCTCTTTGCAGATCTTCTCCAAGTCATTAAGGTTTCGAGGCTGACGTTTGGCAACCTCGAACCTTCAGCCCCTCCACAGATTTTCTATGGGATTAAGGTCTGAGACTGGCTAGGCCACCCAGGACCTTAATGTGCTTCTTCTTGAGCCACTCCTTTGTTGCCTTGGCTGTGTGTTTTGGGTCATTGTCATGCTGGAATACCCATCCACGACCCATTTTCAATGCCCTGGCTGAGGGAAGGAGGTTCTCACCCAAGATTTGACCGTACATGGCCCCGTCCATTGTCCCTTTGATGCAGTGAAGTTGTCCTGTCCCCTTAGCAGAAAAACACCCCCAAAGCATAATGTTTCCACCTCCATGTTTGACGGTGGGGATGGTGTTCTTGGGTCATAGGTAGCATTCTCCTCCTCCAAACACGGCGTAGTTGAGTTGATGCCAAAGAGCTCGATTTTGGTCTCATCTGACCATAACACTTTCACCCAGTTCTCCTTTGAATCATTCAGATGTTCATTGGCAAACTTCAGACGGGCCTGTATATGTGCTTTCTTGAGCAGGGCGACCTTGCGGGCGCTGCAGGATTTCAGTCCTTCACGGCATAGTGTGTTACCAATTGTTTTCTTAGTGACTATGGTACCAGCTGCCTTGAGATCATTGACAAGATCCTCCCGTGTAGTTCTGGGCTGATTCCTCACCATTCTCATGATCATTGCCTAACTCCACGAGGTGAGATCTTGCATGGAGCCCCAGGCCGAGGGAGATTGACAGTTATTTTGTGTTTCTTCCATTTGCGAATAATCGTACCAACTGTTGTCACCTTCTCACCAAGCTGCTTGGCGATGGTCTTGTAGCCCATTCCAGCCTTGTGTAGGTCTACAATCTTGTCCCTGACATCCTTGGAGAGCTCTTTGGTCTTGGCCATGGTGGAGAGTTTGGAATCTGATTGATTGATTGCTTCTGTGGACAGGTGTCTTTTATACAGGTAACAAGTTGAGATTAGGAGCACTCCCTTTAAGAGTGTGCTCCTAATCTCAGCTCGTTACCTGTATAAAAGACAGCTGGGAGCCAGAAATCTTTCTGATTGAGAGGGGGTCAAATACTTATTTCCCTCATTAAAATGCAAATCAATGTATAACATTTTTGACATGCGTTTTTCTGGATTTTTGTTGTTGTTATTCTGTCTCTCACTGTTCAAATAAACCTACCATTAAAATTATAGACTGATCATTTCTTTGTCAGTGGGCAAATGTACAAAATCAGCAGGGGATCAAATACTTTTTTCCCTCACTGTATATATATATATATATATATATATATATATATATATTTACTGCTCAAAAAAATAAAGGGAACACTTAAACAACACAATGTAACTCCAAGTCAATCACACTTCTGTGAAATCAAACTGTCCACTTAGGAAGCAACACTGATTGACAATACATTTCACATGCTGCTGTGCAAATGGAATAGACAACAGGTGGAAATTATAGGCAATTAGCAAGACACCCCCAATAAAGGAGTGGTTCTGCAGGTGGTGACCACAGACCACTTCTCAGTTCCTATGCTTCCTGGCTGATGTTTTGGTCACTTTTGAATGCTGGCGGTGCTTTCACTCTAGTGGTAGCATGAGACGGAGTCTACAACCCACACAAGTGGCTCAGGTAGTGCAGCTCATCCAGGATGGCATATCAATGCGAGCTGTGGCAAGAAGGTTTGCTGTGTCTGTCAGCGTAGTGTCCAGAGCATGGAGGCGCTACCAGGAGACAGGCCAGTACATCAGGAGACGTGGAGGAGGCCGTAGGAGGGCAACAACCCAGCAGCAGGGACCGCTACCTCCGCCTTTGTGCAAGGAGGAGCAGGAGGAGCACTGCCAGAGCCCTGCAAAATGACCTCCAGCAGGCCACAAATGTGCATGTGTCTGCTCAAACGGTCAGAAACAGACTCCATGAGGGTGGTATGAGGGTCCGACGTCCACAGGTGGGGGGTTGTGCTTACAGCCCAACACCGTGCAGGACGTTGGCATTTGCCAGAGAACACCAAGATTGGCAAATTCGCCACTGGCGCCCTGTGCTCTTCACAGATGAAAGCAGGTTCACACTGAGCACATGTGACAGACGTGACAGAGTCTGGAGACGCCGTGGAGAACGTTCTGCTGCCTGCAACATCCTCCAGCATGACCGGTTTGGCGGTGGGTCAGTCATGGTGTGGGGTGGCATTTCTTTGGGGGGCCGCACAGCCCTCCATGTGCTCGCCAGAGGTAGCCTGACTGCCATTAGGTACCGAGATGAGATCCTCAGACCCCTTGTGAGACCATATGCTGGTGCGGTTGGCCCTGGGTTCCTCCTAATGCAAGACAATGCTAGACCTCATGTGGCTGGAGTGTGTCAGCAGTTCCTGCAAGAGGAAGGCTTTGATGCTATGGACTGGCCCGCCGGTTCCCCAGACCTGAATCCAATTGAGCAACCAACCACTCAAACATAATGCCCTGATTATACAACCATTTGTATCAGTTATGGGTTTATTCTCGACAGTTTACAAGGTCCAGAAAATTACATTAGGCCACTCATGGTGTTTATTTTGTCAGGATGTATCGGCATTTACAGATAGGCCTACCATAGAAAAATAGGCTATAACCTATGACAGTGGTTCCCATCCTTTTCGGTTACTGTACCATCAACCGTATTCTGTTTCTGTTCTGCCCAGAGTTTCCCTGAAGTTCCCCCTCGTGCATTTTAAGCCCATGGTCTCATGAGTCTTCTTAAGTACCCCTGGTTGACATATGATATACTGTATAGTGGAACACTGCTGTCTGTCGTGGATCATGTCTCCCAAGTCGTCCTATAATTAATGTGGCCACCAGCAGATGCCTAAAAATAGATAATGACATTATATTAAGCCAGGATTGGCCGAAGGACTGAAATTAATATAATTAGTGTGAGTGGGGTTCCCCCAAAAAAATTCTGTAGTAAAATCTAATTAATTTATAGCATAGATTCTCTAGGGACCTTCTGCATCTAATAGCCTTAATGGGCTGAATTTCTGCTTTTCTCCGAGGTGAAATTATTACATTCATTAGTTGTTTTATTCTTCCATCACCTGCTGAATAAACACCTCCTTCTTCTGAAGAAGTTCATCAGGCCAGATATGCTGAAGTGGACTTCGGCCCGAGGACTATCAGCCGGAACCGAGAGTAATAGGATTCTGCCGGACTCTGGAAGAGCCCGGCCCGTATGAAGCACCCCCCCCCCCAATTTACAGAGAGGAGGCTCCCTAAATGTGCCCTACGTCTGTCAATCTTATCGAATGTGTGATTTAGGTCACCTGTCTGGGTTTTATCTAATATAGCTTGAATTCTATCTAACAACACATCTGCTGACAATCTCTCTAAGTGTCGAAGAAGGTCCCCTGTAGCTCAGTTGGTAGAGCATGGCGTTTGCAACGCCAGGGTTGTGGGTTCGTTTCCCACGGGGGGCCAGTGTGAAAATGTATGCAATCACTGACTGTAAGTGACTCTGGATAAGAGCGTCTGCTAAATGACTAAAATGTAAGAACCTTGTGCTTTTTTCCCCCATCATGAAGCTTGTGCACATTCCATGTGATACGTTGGATTTTGTTGGTCTTTAGTTGTATAGAATCAAAGTTAACCTTATCTGTTCCGTCTATCATTAAATAACCAGATAAAACATTTTAGCAGATGTCATATGAGGGTGGACATTCCATAGAATGGGAGGATCATAGTATGAATACATAGTTATTGCATACATTACTTCGGGTAGGTAGCGTTTTCCCAGATTTGTTTGTCGGACTGCCAGATGAAGCGTGATTCATCACTCCAGAGAACGCGTTTCCACTGCTCTAGAGTCCAATGGCGGAGAGCTTTACACCACTCCAGCTTTACACCACTCCAGCTTTACACCACTCCATCTTTACACCACTCCAGCTTTACACCACTCCAGCTTTACACCACTCCAGCTTTACACCACTCCAGCTTTACACCACTCCATCTTTACAGCACTCCATCTTTACACCACTCCAGCTTTACACCACTCCAGCTTTACACCATTCCAGCTTTACACCACTCCAGCTTTACACCACTCCATCTTTACACCACTCCATCTTTACACCACTCCAGCTTTACACCACTCCATCTTTACACCACTCCAGCTTTACACCACTCCAGCTTTACACCACTCCAGCTTTACACCACTCCAGCTTTACAACACTCCAGCTGACGCTTGGCATTGCACATGGTGATCTTAGGCTTGTGTGCGGCTGCTCGGCCATGGAAACCCATTTCATGAAGCTCCCAACAAACAGTTATTGTGCTGACATTGCTTCCAGAGGCAGTTTGGAACTCGGGAGCGAGTGTTGCAACCGAGGACAGACGATTTTTACGCGCTATGTGCTTCAGCACTCAGCGGTCCCGTTCTGTGATCTTGTGTGGCCTACCACTTCGCGGCTGAGCTGCTCCTAGACGTTTCCACTTCACAATAACAGCACTTACAGTTGACCGGGGCAGCTCTAGCAGGGCAGAAATTTGACGAACTGAGTTGGTGGCATCCTTTTATTTATTTATTTTTATTTAACCAGGTAAGCCAGTTGAGAACAAGTTCTCATTTACAACTGCGACCTGGCCAAGATAAAGCAAAGCAGTGCGATAAAAACAACAACACAGAGTTACATATGGGGTAAAACAAAACATAAAGTCAAAAAATACAACAGAAAATATATATACAGTGTGTGCCTCCTATGTACGTGCCAAGTTGAAAGTCACTGTGCTCTTCTTCAGTAAGGCCATTCTACTGCCAATGTTTGTCTATGGAGATTGCATGGCTGGGTGCTCTATTTTATACACCTGTCAGCAACGGGTGGGGCTAAAATAGCCAAATCCACTAATTTGAAGGGCTGTCCACATACCTTTGAATGGCTGTCCACATACCTTTGAAGGGCTGTCCACATACCTTTGAAGGGCTGTCCACATACCTTTGAAGGGCTGTCCACATACCTTTGAAGGGCTGTCCACATACCTTTGAAGGGCTGTCCACATACCTTTGTATATAGAGTGTACATTGGAGAATGACTGCCGCTTAAGTACTGTGGTTGGTTTGTATTACCATATCAATTAAATTAAAGTACAGTGGCTGGTGGAGGTCTACTGGGGGAGAATGGGTCCACCAAGAGACTGGAGGGGATGAGTGGAGACCTCAGAGAGACTGAAGGGGATGAGTGGAGACCTCAGAGAGACTGAAGGGGATGAGTGGAGGCCTCAGAGAGACTGGAGGGGATGAGTGGAGGCCTCAGAGAGACTGGAGGGGATGAGTGGAGGCCTCAGAGAGACTGGAGGGGATCACCACATCCCAGTCACCCCATCCCAGTCACCACATCCCAGTCACCCCATCCCAGTCACCCCATCCCAGTCACCCCATCCCAGTCACCACATCCCAGTCAACCCATCCCAGTCACCACATCCCAGTCACCCCATCCCAGTCACCACATCCCAGTCACCCCATCCCAGTCACCACATCCCAGTCACCCCATCCCAGTCACCACATCCCAGTCACCACATCCCAGTCACCCCATCCCAGTCACCCCATCCCAGTCACCACATCCCAGTCACCCCATCCCAGTCACCCCATCCCAGTCACCCCATCCCAGTCACCCCATCCCAGTCACCCCATCCCAGTCACCCCATCCCAGTTACCCCATCCCAGTCACCCCATCCCAGTTACCCCATCCCAGTCACCCCATCCCAGTCACCCCATCCCAGTCAACCCATCCCAGTCACCACATCCCAGTCACCCCATCCCAGTCACCCCATCCCAGTCACCCCATCCCAGTCACCCCATCCCAGTCACCCCATCCCAGTCACCCCATCCCAGTTACCCCATCCCAGTCACCCCATCCCAGTTACCCCATCCCAGTCACCCCATCCCAGTCACCCCATCCCAGTCACCCCATCCCAGTTACCCCATCCCAGTCACCCCATCCCAGTTACCCCATCCCAGTCACCCCATCCCAGTCACCCCATCCCAGTCACCCCCATCCCAGTCACCCCATCCCAGTCACCCCCATCCCAGTCACCCCATCCCAGTCACCCCATCCCAGTTACCCCATCCCAGTCACCCCATCCCAGTCACCCCATCCCAGTCAACCCATCCCAGTCACCCCATCCCAGTTACCCCATCCCCCAGATAAAGCCCCTCTCCATTCTCATCAACAACCACCATTAAATCTTAGTTATAATGACAAACAAGGAATCATAATGAGTCCACATCCTTTTCCTAATCTGTCCAGAACTCTTATTCATTTTACAGCCAGTTTGCAAGTCACAAAAAAATAAAATAAAATGACATTGTAGTATAATTAAGCCCTTCCTTCTCTCTCTCCCAAACCCAGTTCTCCCCCTTTAGCTTATTCCAACCTCCCATCTTTAATCACCTATTTCTAATCAATACAAAATGGGAAAACAATTACAGAATGAAGTTGGCTAAATGAGAAGGAGTAGGCTACAATGATCAACCATCTGGTAGGCTGTTGTTTAATCTGAATGGAGATGTTGTAGACAAGGACAGGAAGCACAGCAAAATTGCCTCAATTAGCCTTGCTAGCTAGCTAACTGGCTAACTTAGCTGGCTACTGTAGTTGGCTTCTTTACATCGATTTGATGCGGTCAAGACAGACACTACCAGATGAGATGATAGAGAACCTATCTAACTGTCTCTGTGTCAGACACACCGGCCCCTGGGTCATGGCTAGAAGGGATCCATCTTTTGTCAAATTAACATCAGATTTGACTTTCTTTCTCCTCTCCCCTCCCCTCCTTCCCCATCCCTCCCCATCTCTCCTCTCCTCTCCTCTCCTCTCCTCTCCTCTCCTCTCCTCTCCTCTCCTCTCCTCTCCTCTCCTCTCCTCTCCTCTCCTCTCCTCTCCTCTCCTATCCTCTCCTCTCTTCTCCTTCCCCATCTCTCTCTCCTCCCTCTCCTCTCCTCTCCTCTCCTCCTTATTGTATTATTATATATTATTGTATTACATATATTAGATATTATTGTATTTCAACAATCCAGAAAATATATCATGATATTATTTGAATAGTGAAATAATTTCAAATGCCCATCCCCACCCTCTATGTCTTTCTATCTGTTTTGTCTCTCTCTGTTCTAACCTCCTCACCATTATGGGGGTTAAGCGCCACAGTTCAGTACCAGACATGTTATGTTGTGTAGGGATCTGGACTGTAGCTCTTTAGGGATCTGGACTGTAGCTCTTTAGGGATCTGGACTGTAGCTCTTTAGGGATCTGGACTGTAGCTCTTTAGGGATCTGGACTGTAGCTCTTTAGGGATCTGGACTGTAGCTCTTTAGGGATCTGGACTGTAGCTCTTTAGGGATCTGGACTGTAGCTCTGTAGGGATCTGGACTGTAGCTCTGTAGGGATCTGGACTGTAGCTCTTTAGGGATCTGGACTGTAGCTCTTTAGGGATCTGGACTGTAGCTCTTTAGGGATCTGGACTGTAGCTCTTTAGGGATCTGGACTGTAGCTCTTTAGGGATTTGGACTGTAGCTCTTTCTCTCTCTCCGTTCCATTCTCATGACAGCTGTAATGAACATGCTCCATTCTGCACCATACCACTAATTTGAGAAATTTCCAGTACAAAGACATAATTACAGTAACTAATTAGCTGAAGAGTCCACAGCTCAGAGATCCTCCGCAGTTCAACCACACGCCTACCTGAAGATGACTAAAATAGGAAGCAGCTGTCAAGACAACGCTGGTTATTCAGATCTGTAAGTTACAGAGAGGAGAGATAGATAGATAGATCATGTTAATTCATTTCTAATAGTTTTTTGTTGATGTTAAATTAGTTTCTTCTCACTTTTGATTATTGTTTATTTCACTTGCTATATATTAGGACGATCATCCGTTCACCCACACCGCGTCTCACAAAGACACGGCGGTTGGAACCAAAGAACGCAAATTTGGACTCATCAGACCAAAGGACAAATTTCCACCGGTCTAATGTCCATTGCTCGTGTTTCTCTGAACAGTTGATGTTAAGACGTGTCTGTTACTTGAACTCTATGAAGCATTTATTTGGGGTGCAATTTCTGAGGCTGGTAACTCTAATTAACTTATCCTCTGCAGCAGAGTTAACTATGGGTCTTCCATTCCTATGGCGGTCCTCATGAGAGCCAGTTTCATCATAGCGCTTGATGGTTTTTGAGACTGCACTTGAAGAAACGTTAAAACTTATTGAAATCTGGGTGGAGGCCGGCTAGTGATGGCTATTTAACAGTCGGATGGCCTTGAGATAGAAGCTGTTTTTCAGTCTCTCGGTCCCAGCTTTGATGCACCTGTACTGACCTCGCCTACTGGATGATTGCGGGGTGAACAGGCCGTGGCCTCCTGAGATTGAAGAGGCGCTGTTGCGGCTTCTTCACCACACTGTCTGTGTGGGTGGACCATTTAAGATTGTCAGTGATGTGTACGCCGAGGAACTTGAAGCTTTTCACCTTCTCCACTGCGGTCCCGTCGATGTGGATAGGGGGGTACTCCCTCTGCTGTTTCCTGAAGTCCACGATCATCTCCTTTGTTTTGTTGATGTTGAGTGAGAGGTTATTTTCCTGGCACCACACTCCCAGAGCCCTCACCTCCTCCCTGTAGGCGGTCTCGTCATTGTTGGTAATCAAGCCTACTACTGTTGTGTCGTCTGCAAACTTGATGATTGAGTTGGAGGCGTGCGTGGCCACGCAGTCATGGGTGAACAGGGAGGACAGGAGGGGTGCTTGGCCACGCAGTCATGGGTGAACAGGGAGTACAGGAGGGGGCTGAGCACGCACCCTTGTGGGGCCCCAGTGTTGAGGATCAGCGAAGTGGAGATGTTGTTTCCTACCTTCACCACCTGGGGGCGGCCCATCAGGAAGTCCAGGACCCAACTGCAAAGGGCGGGGTTCAGACCCAGGGCCTCGAGCTTAATGATGAGCTTGGAGGGTACTATGGTGTTGAATGCTGAGCTATAGTCAATGAACAGCATTCTTACACAGGTATTCCTCTTGTCCAGATGTGATAGGGCAGTGTGCAGTGTGATGGCGATTGCATCGTCTGTGGATCTATTGGGGCGGTATGCAAATTGAGAGAGAGAGGAGGAATTGAGAGAGAGAGGAGAGGAGAGACCGGGGAGAGAGAGAGAGAGAGAGACAGAGAGAGAGCGAGAAGAGACCGGGGAGAGAGAGAGAGAGGAGAGACCGGGGAGAGAGAGAGAGAGAGAGAGAGAGAGAGATGTTGTTGCTCAGACAGCACTCAGCACAGAGTGGAGGGGTAGGAGCAGTGCCTAATTGGTAAATTGGGAGGTTCCTTAACAAAAAGTGAGCAGAGAGGGGGTTTAACTGAGGTACCGTAATGCATTAAAAAAAAACTTTATAATAAAGCATTGCATGGTGTAGTGGCATACAGCAGTACATTAGAGTCCTGTATTATCATGGTGTAGTGGCATACAGCAGAACAGTAGAGTCCTGTATTATCATGGTGTAGTGGCATACAGCAGAACAGTAGAGTCCTGTATTATCATGGTGTAGTGGCATACAGCAGAACAGTAGAGTCCTGTATTATCATGGTGTAGTGGCATACAGCAGAACAGTAGAGTCCTGTATTATCATGGTGTAGTGGCATACAGCAGAACAGAACAGTAGAGTCCTGTATTATCATGGTGTAGTGGCATACAGCAGAACAGAACAGTAGAGTCCTGTATTATCATGGTGTAGTGGCATACAGCAGAACAGTAGAGTCCTGTATTATCATGGTGTAGTGGCATACAGCAGAACAGTAGAGTCCTGTATTATCATGGTGTAGTGGCATACAGCAGTACAGTAGAGTCCTGTATTATCATGGTGTAGTGGCATACAGCAGAACAGTAGAGTCCTGTATTATCATGGTGTAGTGGCATACAGCAGAACAGTAGAGTCCTGTATTATCATGGTGTAGTGGCATACAGCAGTACAGAACAGTAGAGTCCTGTATTATCATGGTGTAGTGGCATACAGCAGAACAGTAGAGTCCTGTATTATCATGGTGTAGTGGCATACAGCAGAACAGTAGAGTCCTGTATTATCATGGTGTAGTGGCATACAGCAGAACAGTAGAGTCCTGTATTATCATGGTGTAGTGGCATACAGCAGAGTCCTGTATTATCATGGTGTAGTGGCATACAGCAGAACAGTAGAGTCCTGTATTATCATGGTGTAGTGGCATACAGCAGAACAGTAGAGTCCTGTATTATCATGGTGTAGTGGCATACAGCAGTACAGAACAGTAGAGTCCTGTATTATCATGGTGTAGTGGCATACAGCAGAACAGTAGAGTCCTGTATTATCATGGTGTAGTGGCATACAGCAGAGTCCTGTATTATCATGGTGTAGTGGCATACAGCAGAACAGTAGAGTCCTGTATTATCATGGTGTAGTGGCATACAGCAGAACAGTAGAGTCCTGTATTATCATGGTGTAGTGGCATACAGCAGTACAGTAGAGTCCTGTATTATCATGGTGTAGTGGCATACAGCAGAACAGTAGAGTCCTGTATTATCATGGTGTAGTGGCATACAGCAGAACAGTAGAGTCCTGTATTATCATGGTGTAGTGGCATACAGCAGAACAGAACAGTAGAGTCCTGTATTATCATGGTGTAGTGGCATACAGCAGAACAGTAGAGTCCTGTATTATCATGGTGTAGTGGCATACAGCAGAACAGAACAGTAGAGTCCTGTATTATCATGGTGTAGTGGCATACAGTAGAGTCCTGTATTATCATGGTGTAGTGGCATACAGCAGAACAGTAGAGTCCTGTATTATCATGGTGTAGTGGCATACAGCAGAACAGTAGAGTCCTGTATTATCATGGTGTAGTGGCATACAGCAGAACAGTAGAGTCCTGTATTATCATGGTGTAGTGGCATACAGCAGAACAGAACAGTAGAGTCCTGTATTATCATGGTGTAGTGGCATACAGCAGAACAGTAGAGTCCTGTATTATCATGGTGTAGTGGCATACAGCAGTACAGAACAGTAGAGTCCTGTATTATCATGGTGTAGTGGCATACAGCAGAACAGTAGAGTCCTGTATTATCATGGTGTAGTGGCATACAGCAGAACAGTAGAGTCCTGTATTATCATGGTGTAGTGGCATACAGCAGAACAGTAGAGTCCTGTATTATCATGGTGTAGTGGCATACAGCAGTACAGAACAGTAGAGTCCTGTATTATCATGGTGTAGTGGCATACAGCAGAACAGTAGAGTCCTGTATTATCATGGTGTAGTGGCATACAGCAGAACAGTAGAGTCCTGTATTATCATGGTGTAGTGGAATACAGCAGTACAGAACAGTAGAGTCCTGTATTATCATGGTGTAGTGGCATACAGCAGAAGGTCCTGTATTATCATGGTGTAGTGGCATACAGCAGAACAGTAGAGTCCTGTATTATCATGGTGTAGTGGCATACAGCAGAACAGTAGAGTCCTGTATTATCATGGTGTAGTGGCATACAGCAGTACAGAACAGTAGAGTCCTGTATTATCATGGTGTAGTGGCATACAGCAGAACAGTAGAGTCCTGTATTATCATGGTGTAGTGGCATACAGCAGAACAGTAGAGTCCTGTATTATCATGGTGTAGTGGCATACAGCAGAACAGTAGAGTCCTGTATTATCATGGTGTAGTGGCATACAGCAGAACAGTGGAGTCCTGTATTATCATGGTGTAGTGGCATACAGCAGAACAGTAGAGTCCTGTATTATCATGGTGTAGTGGCATACAGCAGAACAGTAGAGTCCTGTATTATCATGGTGTAGTGGCATACAGCAGTACAGAACAGTAGAGTCCTGTATTATCATGGTGTAGTGGCATACAGAACAGAACAGTAGAGTCCTGTATTATCATGGTGTAGTGGCATACAGCAGACAGAGAGTCCTGTATTATCATGGTGTAGTGGCATACAGCAGAACAGTAGAGTCCTGTATTATCATGGTGTAGTGGCATACAGCAGAACAGTAGAGTCCTGTATTATCATGGTGTAGTGGCATACAGCAGTACAGAACAGTAGAGTCCTGTATTATCATGGTGTAGTGGCATACAGCAGAACAGTAGAGTCCTGTATTATCATGGTGTAGTGGCATACAGCAGAACAGTAGAGTCCTGTATTATCATGGTGTAGTGGCATACAGCAGAACAGAACAGTAGAGTCCTGTATTATCATGGTGTAGTGGCATACAGCAGAACAGTAGAGTCCTGTATTATCATGGTGTAGTGGCATACAGCAGAACAGAACAGTAGAGTCCTGTATTATCATGGTGTAGTGGCATACAGCAGAAACAGTAGAGTCCTGTATTATCATGGTGTAGTGGCATACAGCAGAACAGTGTAGATAAGCAGAGTCCTGTATTATCATGGTGTAGTGGCATACAGCAGAACAGTAGAGTCCTGTATTATCATGGTGTAGTGGCATACAGCAGAACAGTAGAGTCCTGTATTATCATGGTGTAGTGGCATACAGCAGTACAGAACAGTAGAGTCCTGTATTATCATGGTGTAGTGGCATACAGCAGAACAGTAGAGTCCTGTATTATCATGGTGTAGTGGCATACAGCAGACAGAACAGTAGAGTCCTGTATTATCATGGTGTAGTGGCATACAGCAGAACAGTAGAGTCCTGTATTATCATGGTGTAGTGGCATACAGCAGAACAGAACAGTAGAGTCCTGTATTATCATGGTGTAGTGGCATACAGCAGAACAGTAGAGTCCTGTATTATCATGGTGTAGTGGCATACAGCACAGACGAGAGTCCTGTATTATCATGGTGTAGTGGCATACAGCAGACAACAGTAGAGTCCTGTATTATCATGGTGTAGTGGCATACAGCAGAACAGTAGAGTCCTGTATTATCATGGTGTAGTGGCATACAGCAGTACAGAACAGTAGAGTCCTGTATTATCATGGTGTAGTGGCATACAGCAGAGTCCTGTATTATCATGGTGTAGTGGCATACAGCAGAACAGTAGAGTACTGTATTATCATGGTGTAGTGGCATACAGCAGAACAGTAGAGTCCTGTATTATCATGGTGTAGTGGCATACAGCAGTACAGAACAGTAGAGTCCTGTATTATCATGGTGTAGTGGCATACAGCAGAACAGTAGAGTCCTGTATTATCATGGTGTAGTGGCATACAGCAGAACAGTAGAGTCCTGTATTATCATGGTGTAGTGGCATACAGCAGAACAGTAGAGTCCTGTATTATCATGGTGTAGTGGCATACAGCAGAACAGTAGAGTCCTGTATTATCATGGTGTAGTGGCATACAGCAGTACAGAACAGTAGAGTCCTGTATTATCATGGTGTAGTGGCATACAGCAGAACAGTACAGTAGAGTCCTGTATTATCATGGTGTAGTGGCATACAGCAGAGTCCTGTATTATCATGGTGTAGTGGCATACAGCAGAGTCCTGTATTATCATGGTGAAGTGGCATACAGCAGAACAGTAGAGTCCTGTATTATCATGGTGTAGTGGCATACAGCAGAACAGTAGAGTCCTGTATTATCATGGTGTAGTGGCATACAGCCAGAACAGTAGAGTCCTGTATTATCATGGTGTAGTGGCATACAGCAGAACAGTAGAGTCCTGTATTATCATGGTGTAGTGGCATACAGACAGAACAGTAGAGTCCTGTATTATCATGGTGTAGTGGCATACAGCAGAACAGTAGAGTCCTGTATTATCATGGTGTAGTGGCATACAGCAGTACAGAACAGTAGAGTCCTGTATTATCATGGTGTAGTGGCATACAGCAGAACAGTAGAGTCCTGTATTATCATGGTGTAGTGGCATACAGCAAACAGCAGAGTCCTGTATTATCATGGTGTAGTGGCATACAGCAGAACAGTACAGTAGAGTCCTGTATTATTATGGTGTAGTGGCATACAGCAGTACAGAACAGTAGAGTCCTGTATTATCATGGTGTAGTGGCATACAGCAGTACAGAACAGTAGAGTCCTGTATTATCATGGTGTAGTGGCATACAGCAGAACAGTAGAGTCCTGTATTATCATGGTGTAGTGGCATACAGCAGTACAGTAGAGTCCTGTATTATCATGGTGTAGTGGCATACAGCAGAACAGTAGAGTCCTGTATTATCATGGTGTAGTGGCATACAGCAGAACAGTAGAGTCCTGTATTATCATGGTGTAGTGGCATACAGCAGTACAGTACAGTAGAGTCCTGTATTATCATGGTGTAGTGGCATACAGCAGAGTCCTGTATTATCATGGTGTAGTGGCATACAGTAGAACTGTAGAGTCCTGTATTATCATGGTGTAGTGGCATACAGCAGAACAGTAGAGTCCTGTATTATCATGGTGTAGTGGCATACAGCAACAGAACAGTAGAGTCCTGTATTATCATGGTGTAGTGGCATACAGCAGAACAGTAGAGTCCTGTATTATCATGGTGTAGTGGCATACAGCAGAACAGTAGAGTCCTGTATTATCATGGTGTAGTGGCATACAGCAGGTAGAGTCCTGTATTATCATGGTGTAGTGGCATACAGCAGAACAGTAGAGTCCTGTATTATCATGGTGTAGTGGCATACAGCAGAACAGTAGAGTCCTGTATTATCATGGTGTAGTGGCATACAGCAGTACAGAACAGTAGAGTCCTGTATTATCATGGTGTAGTGGCATACAGCAGAACAGTAGAGTCCTGTATTATCATGGTGTAGTGGCATACAGCAGAGTCCTGTATTATCATGGTGTAGTGGCATACAGCAGAACAGTAGAGTCCTGTATTATCATGGTGTAGTGGCATACAGCAGAACAGTAGAGTCCTGTATTATCATGGTGTAGTGGCATACAGCAGAACAGTAGAGTCCTGTATTATCATGGTGTAGTGGCATACAGCAGAACAGTAGAGTCCTGTATTATCATGGTGTAGTGGCATACAGCAGAACAGTAGAGTCCTGTATTATCATGGTGTAGTGGCATACAGCAGAACAGAACAGTAGAGTCCTGTATTATCATGGTGTAGTGGCATACAGCAGAACAGTAGAGTCCTGTATTATCATGGTGTAGTGGCATACAGCAGAACAGAACAGTAGAGTCCTGTATTATCATGGTGTAGTGGCATACAGTAGAGTCCTGTATTATCATGGTGTAGTGGCATACAGCAGAACAGTAGAGTCCTGTATTATCATGGTGTAGTGGCATACAGCAGAACAGTAGAGTCCTGTATTATCATGGTGTAGTGGCATACAGCAGAACAGTAGAGTCCTGTATTATCATGGTGTAGTGGCATACAGCAGAACAGAACAGTAGAGTCCTGTATTATCATGGTGTAGTGGCATACAGCAGAACAGTAGAGTCCTGTATTATCATGGTGTAGTGGCATACAGCAGTACAGAACAGTAGAGTCCTGTATTATCATGGTGTAGTGGCATACAGCAGAACAGTAGAGTCCTGTATTATCATGGTGTAGTGGCATACAGCAGAACAGAACAGTAGAGTCCTGTATTATCATGGTGTAGTGGCATACAGCAGAACAGTAGAGTCCTGTATTATCATGGTGTAGTGGCATACAGCAGTACAGAACAGTAGAGTCCTGTATTATCATGGTGTAGTGGCATACAGCAGAACAGTAGAGTCCTGTATTATCATGGTGTAGTGGCATACAGCAGAACAGTAGAGTCCTGTATTATCATGGTGTAGTGGAATACAGCAGTACAGAACAGTAGAGTCCTGTATTATCATGGTGTAGTGGCATACAGCAACAGAGAGTCCTGTATTATCATGGTGTAGTGGCATACAGCAGAACAGTAGAGTCCTGTATTATCATGGTGTAGTGGCATACAGCAGAACAGTAGAGTCCTGTATTATCATGGTGTAGTGGCATACAGCAGCAGAACAGTAGAGTCCTGTATTATCATGGTGTAGTGGCATACAGCAGAACAGTAGAGTCCTGTATTATCATGGTGTAGTGGCATACAGCAGAACAGTAGAGTCCTGTATTATCATGGTGTAGTGGCATACAGCAGAACAGTAGAGTCCTGTATTATCATGGTGTAGTGGCATACAGCAGAGTCCTGTATTATCATGGTGTAGTGGCATACAGCAGAAAACAGTAGAGTCCTGTATTATCATGGTGTAGTGGCATACAGCAGAACAGTAGAGTCCTGTATTATCATGGTGTAGTGGCATACAGCAGTACAGAACAGTAGAGTCCTGTATTATCATGGTGTAGTGGCATACAGCAGAACAGTAGAGTCCTGTATTATCATGGTGTAGTGGCATACAGCAGTACAGTAGAGTCCTGTATTATCATGGTGTAGTGGCATACAGCAGAACAGTAGAGTCCTGTATTATCATGGTGTAGTGGCATACAGCAGAACAGTAGAGTCCTGTATTATCATGGTGTAGTGGCATACAGCAGAACAGTAGAGTCCTGTATTATCATGGTGTAGTGGCATACAGCAGAGCGATAGTAGGTACAGTAGAGTCCTGTATTATCAGTGGTGTAGTGGCATACAGCAGAACAGTAGAGTCCTGTATTATCATGGTGTAGTGGCATACAGCAGACAGAACAGTAGAGTCCTGTATTATCATGGTGTAGTGGCATACAGCAGAACAGTAGAGTCCTGTATTATCATGGTGTAGTGGCATACAGCAGAACAGTAGAGTCCTGTATTATCATGGTGTAGTGGCATACAGCAGAACAACAGTAGAGTCCTGTATTATCATGGTGTAGTGGCATACAGCAGAACAGTGGAGTCCTGTATTATCATGGTGTAGTGGCATACAGCAGAACAGTAGAGTCCTGTATTATCATGGTGTAGTGGCATACAGCAGAACAGTAGAGTCCTGTATTATCATGGTGTAGTGGCATACAGCAGTACAGAACAGTAGAGTCCTGTATTATCATGGTGTAGTGGCATACAGCAGAACAGTAGAGTCCTGTATTATCATGGTGTAGTGGCATACAGCAGTACAGAACAGTAGAGTCCTGTATTATCATGGTGTAGTGGCATACAGCAGAACAGTAGAGTCCTGTATTATCATGGTGTAGTGGCATACAGCAGACAGAACAGTAGAGTCCTGTATTATCATGGTGTAGTGGCATACAGACAGAACAGTAGAGTCCTGTATTATCATGGTGTAGTGGCATACAGCAGACGAACAGTAGAGTCCTGTATTATCATGGTGTAGTGGCATACAGCAGAACAGTAGAGTCCTGTATTATCATGGTGTAGTGGCATACAGCAGAACAGTAGAGTCCTGTATTATCATGGTGTAGTGGCATACAGCAGAACAGTAGAGTCCTGTATTATCATGGTGTAGTGGCATACAGCGCGAGAGTCCTGTATTATCATGGTGTAGTGGCATACAGCAGAACAGTAGAGTCCTGTATTATCATGGTGTAGTGGCATACAGCAGGCAGAACAGTAGAGTCCTGTATTATCATGGTGTAGTGGCATACAGCAGTACAGAACAGTAGAGTCCTGTATTATCATGGTGTAGTGGCATACAGCAGAACAGTAGAGTCCTGTATTATCATGGTGTAGTGGCATACAGCAGAACAGTAGAGTCCTGTATTATCATGGTGTAGTGGCATACAGCAGAACAGTAGAGTCCTGTATTATCATGGTGTAGTGGCATACAGCAGAACAGTAGAGTCCTGTATTATCATGGTGTAGTGGCATACAGCAGAACAGTAGAGTCCTGTATTATCATGGTGTAGTGGCATACAGCAGAACAGTAGAGTCCTGTATTATCATGGTGTAGTGGCATACAGCAGAACAGAGAGTCCTGTATTATCATGGTGTAGTGGCATACAGCAGAACAGAGAGTCCTGTATTATCATGGTGTAGTGGCATACAGGCAGAACAGTAGAGTCCTGTATTATCATGGTGTAGTGGCATACAGCAGAACAGTAGAGTCCTGTATTATCATGGTGTAGTGGCATACAGCAGTACAGAGACAGTAGAGTCCTGTATTATCATGGTGTAGTGGCATACAGCAGAACAGTAGAGTCCTGTATTATCATGGTGTAGTGGCATACAGCAGAACAGTAGAGTCCTGTATTATCATGGTGTAGTGGCATACAGCACAGAACAGTAGAGTCCTGTATTATCATGGTGTAGTGGCATACAGCAGCAGAACAGTAGAGTCCTGTATTATCATGGTGTAGTGGCATACAGCAGACGTAGAGTCCTGTATTATCATGGTGTAGTGGCATACAGCAGAACAGTAGAGTCCTGTATTATCATGGTGTAGTGGCATACAGCAGAACAGTAGAGTCCTGTATTATCATGGTGTAGTGGCATACAGCAGCAGAACAGTAGAGTCCTGTATTATCATGGTGTAGTGGCATACAGCAGAACAGTAGAGTCCTGTATTATCATGGTGTAGTGGCATACAGCAGACAGAACAGTAGAGTCCTGTATTATCATGGTGTAGTGGCATACAGAGCAGAACAGTAGAGTCCTGTATTATCATGGTGTAGTGGCATACAGCAGAACAGTAGAGTCCTGTATTATCATGGTGTAGTGGCATACAGCAGAACAGAACAGTAGAGTCCTGTATTATCATGGTGTAGTGGCATACAGCAGAGTCCTGTATTATCATGGTGTAGTGGCATACAGCAGAACAGTAGAGTCCTGTATTATCATGGTGTAGTGGCATACAGCAGAACAGTAGAGTCCTGTATTATCATGGTGTAGTGGCATACAGCAGTACAGAACAGTAGAGTCCTGTATTATCATGGTGTAGTGGCATACAGCAGAACAGTGAGAGTCCTGTATTATCATGGTGTAGTGGCATACAGCATACAGAACAGTAGAGTCCTGTATTATCATGGTGTAGTGGCATACAGACAGAACAGTAGAGTCCTGTATTATCATGGTGTAGTGGCATACAGCAAACATAGAGTCCTGTATTATCATGGTGTAGTGGCATACAGCAGAACAGTAGAGTCCTGTATTATCATGGTGTAGTGGCATACAGCAGAACAGTAGAGTCCTGTATTATCATGGTGTAGTGGCATACAGCAGTACAGAACAGTAGAGTCCTGTATTATCATGGTGTAGTGGCATACAGCAGAACAGTAGAGTCCTGTATTATCATGGTGTAGTGGCATACAGCAGAGTCCTGTATTATCATGGTGTAGTGGCATACAGCAGAACAGTAGAGTCCTGTATTATCATGGTGTAGTGGCATACAGCAGAACAGTAGAGTCCTGTATTATCATGGTGTAGTGGCATACAGCAGTACAGAACAGTAGAGTCCTGTATTATCATGGTGTAGTGGCATACAGCAGAACAGTAGAGTCCTGTATTATCATGGTGTAGTGGCATACAGCAGAACAGTAGAGTCCTGTATTATCATGGTGTAGTGGCATACAGCAGAACAGAACAGTAGAGTCCTGTATTATCATGGTGTAGTGGCATACAGCAGAACAGTAGAGTCCTGTATTATCATGGTGTAGTGGCATACAGCAGACAGAACAGTAGAGTCCTGTATTATCATGGTGTAGTGGCATACAGCAGAACAGTAGAGTCCTGTATTATCATGGTGTAGTGGCATACAGCAGAACAGTAGAGTCCTGTATTATCATGGTGTAGTGGCATACAGCAGAACAGTAGAGTCCTGTATTATCATGGTGTAGTGGCATACAGCAGAACAGTAGAGTCCTGTATTATCATGGTGTAGTGGCATACAGCAGAACAGAACAGTAGAGTCCTGTATTATCATGGTGTAGTGGCATACAGCAGAACAGTAGAGTCCTGTATTATCATGGTGTAGTGGCATACAGCAGTCTGTGACAGAACAGTAGAGTCCTGTATTATCATGGTGTAGTGGCATACAGCAGAACAGTAGAGTCCTGTATTATCATGGTGTAGTGGCATACAGGCAGAACAGTAGAGTCCTGTATTATCATGGTGTAGTGGCATACAGCAGAACAGTAGAGTCCTGTATTATCATGGTGTAGTGGCATACAGCAGAACAGTAGAGTCCTGTATTATCATGGTGTAGTGGCATACAGCCAGAACAGTAGAGTCCTGTATTATCATGGTGTAGTGGCATACAGCAGAACAGTAGAGTCCTGTATTATCATGGTGTAGTGGCATACAGCAGTACAGAACAGTAGAGTCCTGTATTATCATGGTGTAGTGGCATACAGCAGAACAGTAGAGTCCTGTATTATCATGGTGTAGTGGCATACAGCAGAACAGTAGAGTCCTGTATTATCATGGTGTAGTGGCATACAGCAGAACAGTAGAGTCCTGTATTATCATGGTGTAGTGGCATACAGCAGACAGAACAGTAGAGTCCTGTATTATCATGGTGTAGTGGCATACAGCAGAACAGTAGAGTCCTGTATTATCATGGTGTAGTGGCATACAGAGTACAGAACAGTAGAGTCCTGTATTATCATGGTGTAGTGGCATACAGCAGAACAGTAGAGTCCTGTATTATCATGGTGTAGTGGCATACAGCAGTCTAGAGTCCTGTATTATCATGGTGTAGTGGCATACAGCAGAACAGTAGAGTCCTGTATTATCATGGTGTAGTGGCATACAGACAGAACAGTAGAGTCCTGTATTATCATGGTGTAGTGGCATACAGCAGTACAGTACAGTAGAGTCCTGTATTATCATGGTGTAGTGGCATACAGCAGAACAGTAGAGTCCTGTATTATCATGGTGTAGTGGCATACAGCAGTAGAGTCCTGTATTATCATGGTGTAGTGGCATACAGCAGAACAGTAGAGTCCTGTATTATCATGGTGTAGTGGCATACAGCAGAACAGTAGAGTCCTGTATTATCATGGTGTAGTGGCATACAGCAGAACAGTAGAGTCCTGTATTATCATGGTGTAGTGGCATACAGCACAGAACAGTAGAGTCCTGTATTATCATGGTGTAGTGGCATACAGAGTACAGAACAGTAGAGTCCTGTATTATCATGGTGTAGTGGCATACAGCGACAGAACAGTAGAGTCCTGTATTATCATGGTGTAGTGGCATACAGCAGAACAGTAGAGTCCTGTATTATCATGGTGTAGTGGCATACAGCAGAACAGAACAGTAGAGTCCTGTATTATCATGGTGTAGTGGCTACAGCAGAACAGTAGAGTCCTGTATTATCATGGTGTAGTGGCATACAGCAGAACAGTAGAGTCCTGTATTATCATGGTGTAGTGGCATACAGCAGAACAGTAGAGTCCTGTATTATCATGGTGTAGTGGCATACAGCAGAACAGTAGAGTCCTGTATTATCATGGTGTAGTGGCATACAGCAGAACAGAACAGTAGAGTCCTGTATTATCATGGTGTAGTGGCATACAGCAGAACAGTAGAGTCCTGTATTATCATGGTGTAGTGGCATACAGCAGTACAGAACAGTAGAGTCCTGTATTATCATGGTGTAGTGGCATACAGCAGAACAGTAGAGTCCTGTATTATCATGGTGTAGTGGCATACAGCAGAACAGAACAGTAGAGTCCTGTATTATCATGGTGTAGTGGCATACAGCAGAACAGTAGAGTCCTGTATTATCATGGTGTAGTGGCATACAGCAGTACAGAACAGTAGAGTCCTGTATTATCATGGTGTAGTGGCATACAGCAGAACAGTAGAGTCCTGTATTATCATGGTGTAGTGGCATACAGCAGAACAGTAGAGTCCTGTATTATCATGGTGTAGTGGCATACAGCAGAACAGAACAGTAGAGTCCTGTATTATCATGGTGTAGTGGCATACAGCAGTACAGAACAGTAGAGTCCTGTATTATCATGGTGTAGTGGCATACAGACAGAACAGTAGAGTCCTGTATTATCATGGTGTAGTGGCATACAGCAGAACAGCAGAGTCCTGTATTATCATGGTGTAGTGGCATACAGCAGAACAGTAGAGTCCTGTATTATCATGGTGTAGTGGCATACAGCAGAACAGTAGAGTCCTGTATTATCATGGTGTAGTGGCATACAGCAGACAGAACAGTAGAGTCCTGTATTATCATGGTGTAGTGGCATACAGCAGAAAGACAGTAGAGTCCTGTATTATCATGGTGTAGTGGCATACAGCAGAGTCCTGTATTATCATGGTGTAGTGGCATACAGCAGTCAGTAGAGTCCTGTATTATCATGGTGTAGTGGCATACAGAACAGAACAGTAGAGTCCTGTATTATCATGGTGTAGTGGCATACAGCAGAACAGTAGAGTCCTGTATTATCATGGTGTAGTGGCATACAGCAGTACAGAACAGTAGAGTCCTGTATTATCATGGTGTAGTGGCATACAGCAGAACAGTAGAGTCCTGTATTATCATGGTGTAGTGGCATACAGCAGAACAGTAGAGTCCTGTATTATCATGGTGTAGTGGCATACAGCAGAACAGTAGAGTCCTGTATTATCATGGTGTAGTGGCATACAGCAGAACAGTAGAGTCCTGTATTATCATGGTGTAGTGGCATACAGCAGAACAGTAGAGTCCTGTATTATCATGGTGTAGTGGCATACAGCAGTACAGTAGAGTCCTGTATTATCATGGTGTAGTGGCATACAGCAGAACAGACAGTAGAGTCCTGTATTATCATGGTGTAGTGGCATACAGCAGAACAGTAGAGTCCTGTATTATCATGGTGTAGTGGCATACAGCAGTACAGAACAGTAGAGTCCTGTATTATCATGGTGTAGTGGCATACAGCAGAACAGTAGAGTCCTGTATTATCATGGTGTAGTGGCATACAGCAGAACAGTAGAGTCCTGTATTATCATGGTGTAGTGGCATACAGCAGAAAACAGTAGAGTCCTGTATTATCATGGTGTAGTGGCATACAGCAACAGAACAGTAGAGTCCTGTATTATCATGGTGTAGTGGCATACAGCAGAACAGAACAGTAGAGTCCTGTATTATCATGGTGTAGTGGCATACACAGTAGAGTCCTGTATTATCATGGTGTAGTGGCATACAGAACAGAACAGTAGAGTCCTGTATTATCATGGTGTAGTGGCATACAGAACAGAACAGTAGAGTCCTGTATTATCATGGTGTAGTGGCATACAGCAGAACAGTAGGGTCCTGTATTATCATGGTGTAGTGGCATACAGCAGAACAGTAGAGTCCTGTATTATCATGGTGTAGTGGCATACAGCAGAACAGTAGAGTCCTGTATTATCGATGGTGTAGTGGCATACAGCAGTACAGAACAGTAGAGTCCTGTATTATCATGGTGTAGTGGCATACAGCAGAACAGTAGAGTCCTGTATTATCATGGTGTAGTGGCATACAGCAGAACAGTAGAGTCCTGTATTATCATGGTGTAGTGGCATACAGCAGAACAGTAGAGTCCTGTATTATCATGGTGTAGTGGCATACAGCAGAACAGTAGAGTCCTGTATTATCATGGTGTAGGGGCATACAGCAGTACATTAGAGTCCTGTATTATCATGGTGTAGTGGCATACAGCAGAACAGAACAGTAGAGTCCTGTATTATCATGGTGTAGTGGCATACAGCAGTACAGAACAGTAGAGTCCTGTATTATCATGGTGTAGTGGCATACAGCAGTATAGTCCTGTATTATCATGGTGTAGTGGCATACAGCAGAACAGTAGAGTCCTGTATTATCATGGTGTAGTGGCATACAGCAGAACAGAACAGTATAGTCCTGTATTATCATGTTGTAGTGGCATACAGCAGTACAGAACAGTAGAGTCCTGTATTATCATGGTGTAGTGGCATACAGCAGAACAGTAGAGTCCTGTATTATCATGGTGTAGTGGCATACAGCAGTACAGAACAGTAGAGTCCTGTATTATCATGGTGTAGTGGCATACAGCAGAACAGTAGGGTCCTGTATTATCATGGTGTAGTGGCATACAGCAGAACAGTAGAGTCCTGTATTATCATGGTGTAGTGGCATACAGCAGAACAGTAGAGTCCTGTATTATCATGGTGTAGTGGCATACAGCAGAACAGTAGAGTCCTGTATTATCATGGTGTAGTGGCATACAGAGCAGAACAGTAGAGTCCTGTATTATCATGGTGTAGTGGCATACAGCAGAACAGTAGAGTCCTGTATTATCATGGTGTAGTGGCATACAGCAGAACAGTAGAGTCCTGTATTATCATGGTGTAGTGGCATGCAGTCAGAACAGTAGAGTCCTGTATTATCATGGTGTAGTGGCATGCAGCAGAACAGTAGAGTCCTGTATTATCATGGTGTAGTGGCATACAGCTTGTGGCGCAGAACAGTAGAGTCCTGTATTATCATGGTGTAGTGGCATACAGCAGAACAGTAGAGTCCTGTATTATCATGGTGTAGTGGCATACAGACAGAACAGTAGAGTCCTGTATTATCATGGTGTAGTGGCATACAGCAGTCAAACAGTAGAGTCCTGTATTATCATGGTGTAGTGGCATACAGCAGAACAGTAGAGTCCTGTATTATCATGGTGTAGTGGCATACAGACAGAACAGTAGAGTCCTGTATTATCATGGTGTAGTGGCATACAGCAGAACAGTAGAGTCCTGTATTATCATGGTGTAGTGGCATACAGCAGAACAGTAGAGTCCTGTATTATCATGGTGTAGTGGCATACAGCAGTACAGAACAGTAGAGTCCTGTATTATCATGGTGTAGTGGCATACAGCAGAACAGTAGAGTCCTGTATTATCATGGTGTAGTGGCATACAGCAGAACAGTAGAGTCCTGTATTATCATGGTGTAGTGGCATACAGCAGTACAGAACAGTAGAGTCCTGTATTATCATGGTGTAGTGGCATACAGCAGAACAGTAGAGTCCTGTATTATCATGGTGTAGTGGCATACAGCAGAACAGTAGAGTCCTGTATTATCATGGTGTAGTGGCATACAGCAGAACAGAACAGTAGAGTCCTGTATTATCATGGTGTAGTGGCATACAGCAGACAGAACAGTAGAGTCCTGTATTATCATGGTGTAGTGGCATACAGCAGAACAGTAGAGTCCTGTATTATCATGGTGTAGTGGCATACAGCAGTACAGAACAGTAGAGTCCTGTATTATCATGGTGTAGTGGCATACAGCAGAACAGTAGAGTCCTGTATTATCATGGTGTAGTGGCATACAGCAGAACAGTAGAGTCCTGTATTATCATGGTGTAGTGGCATACAGCAGAACAGTAGAGTCCTGTATTATCATGGTGTAGTGGCATACAGACAGAACAGTAGAGTCCTGTATTATCATGGTGTAGTGGCATACAGCAGAACAGTAGAGTCCTGTATTATCATGGTGTAGTGGCATACAGCAGAACAGTAGAGTCCTGTATTATCATGGTGTAGTGGCATACAGCAGAACAGTAGAGTCCTGTATTATCATGGTGTAGTGGCATACAGCAGAACAGTAGAGTCCTGTATTATCATGGTGTAGTGGCATACAGCAGAACAGTAGAGTCCTGTATTATCATGGTGTAGTGGCATACAGCAGAAGACAGTAGAGTCCTGTATTATCATGGTGTAGTGGCATACAGCAGAACAGTAGAGTCCTGTATTATCATGGTGTAGTGGCATACAGCAGCAGAACAGTAGAGTCCTGTATTATCATGGTGTAGTGGCATACAGCAGACAGTAGAGTCCTGTATTATCATGGTGTAGTGGCATACAGCAGAACAGTAGAGTCCTGTATTATCATGGTGTAGTGGCATACAGCAGAACAGAACAGTAGTCCTGTATTATCATGGTGTAGTGGCATACAGCAGAACAGTAGAGTCCTGTATTATCATGGTGTAGTGGCATACAGCAGAACAGTAGAGTCCTGTATTATCATGGTGTAGTGGCATACAGCAGAACAGAACAGTAGAGTCCTGTATTATCATGGTGTAGTGGCATACAGCAGAACAGTAGAGTCCTGTATTATCATGGTGTAGTGGCATACAGCAGAACAGTAGAGTCCTGTATTATCATGGTGTAGTGGCATACAGCAGAACAGTAGAGTCCTGTATTATCATGGTGTAGTGGCATACAGCAGTACAGAACAGTAGAGTCCTGTATTATCATGGTGTAGTGGCATACAGCAGAACAGTAGAGTCCTGTATTATCATGGTGTAGTGGCATACAGCAGAACAGTAGAGTCCTGTATTATCATGGTGTAGTGGCATACAGCAGAAACAGTAGAGTCCTGTATTATCATGGTGTAGTGGCATACAGCAGATACAGTAGAGTCCTGTATTATCATGGTGTAGTGGCATACAGCAGTACATTAGAGTCCTGTATTATCATGGTGTAGTGGCATACAGCAGAACAGTAGAGTCCTGTATTATCATGGTGTAGTGGCATACAGCAGAACAGAACAGTAGAGTCCTGTATTATCATGGTGTAGTGGCATACAGCAGAACAGTAGAGTCCTGTATTATCATGGTGTAGTGGCATACAGCAGTACAGTACAGTAGAGTCCTGTATTATCATGGTGTAGTGGCATACAGAGACAGAACAGTAGAGTCCTGTATTATCATGGTGTAGTGGCATACAGCAGGCAGTAGAGTCCTGTATTATCATGGTGTAGTGGCATACAGCAGAACAGTAGAGTCCTGTATTATCATGGTGTAGTGGCATACAGCAGTACAGAACAGTAGAGTCCTGTATTATCATGGTGTAGTGGCATACAGCAACATAGAGTCCTGTATTATCATGGTGTAGTGGCATACAGCAGCAGAACAGTAGAGTCCTGTATTATCATGGTGTAGTGGCATACAGCAGAACAGTAGAGTCCTGTATTATCATGGTGTAGTGGCATACAGCAGAACAGAACAGTAGAGTCCTGTATTATCATGGTGTAGTGGCATACAGCAGAAGAGAACAGTAGAGTCCTGTATTATCATGGTGTAGTGGCATACAGCAGTACAGAACAGTAGAGTCCTGTATTATCATGGTGTAGTGGCATACAGCAGAACAGTAGAGTCCTGTATTATCATGGTGTAGTGGCATACAGCAGAACAGTAGAGTCCTGTATTATCATGGTGTAGTGGCATACAGCAGAACAGTAGAGTCCTGTATTATCATGGTGTAGTGGCATACAGCAGAACAGAACAGTAGAGTCCTGTATTATCATGGTGTAGTGGCATACAGCAGAACAGTAGAGTCCTGTATTATCATGGTGTAGTGGCATACAGCAGAACAGTAGAGTCCTGTATTATCATGGTGTAGTGGCATACAGCAGAACAGTAGAGTCCTGTATTATCATGGTGTAGTGGCATACAGCAGAACAGTAGAGTCCTGTATTATCACGGTGTAGTGGCATACAGCAGAACAGAACAGTAGAGTCCTGTATTATCATGGTGTAGTGGCATACAGCAGAACAGAACAGCAGAGTCCTGTATTATCATGGTGTAGTGGCATACAGCAGAACAGTAGAGTCCTGTATTATCATGGTGTAGTGGCATACAGCAGTACAGAACAGTAGAGTCCTGTATTATCATGGTGTAGTGGCATACAGCAGAACAGAACAGTAGAGTCCTGTATTATCATGGTGTAGTGGCATACAGCAGTACAGAACAGCAGAGTCCTGTATTATCATGGTGTAGTGGCATACAGCAGAACAGTAGAGTCCTGTATTATCATGGTGTAGTGGCATACAGCAGAACAGTAGAGTCCTGTATTATCATGGTGTAGTGGCATACAGCAGTACAGAACAGTAGAGTCCTGTATTATCATGGTGTAGTGGCATACAGCAGAACAGTAGAGTCCTGTATTATCATGGTGTAGTGGCATACAGCAGAACAGCAGAGTCCTGTATTATCATGGTGTAGTGGCATACAGCAGAACAGTAGAGGTGCTTACAGAAATAGCACACAAGGGAAGAAAAAAAAATATTCCTGGGGTTCGGGAAAAATGTGGCCTTTTATAAACGCATTTCATGCAATTCTACATCATTTTACACGATTGGAGACTTCAGCAGAATCTTTTGAATACCTCACAAATGATGAAATGACAGGCTACTTTGACACTGAGATTTAAAATTTAAAAAACGACCTTGTCAATAGCCTAGGCCTAGATGTCTGAAGACACATATTGTAGGCTACAATATGAGGAGGAAATTATAGTCCTAAAAATGATTTCCAGTTTCACTGACTCACCCAATGATGCACAGCTCGTTCGCTGCAGATGGCCGATGCACTCGTGCCAAAAGCCTCTTAGTAAAACAATGCTGTTCTCTCAATAAGCATATTTGGGAGTTGATAACACATTTGGAAGCCTACAGATAGATTAGTCTTCTCTGTCATCAGGAGCCGTTTGCTTTCCAACGATTGTATTTGAGATATTGCGAAAGGCCTGTTTTGGCTGCATGCTGTTCTCTGAGCGATACAGACGTGCTTCTCTCTCTCTCACCACAGCAATGGCCACGCGTTGGTCGAAGGCTACAATGTTGCGCAAACCATGAACCCGGACCGGCCCAACACAAATCAATTGTTAGGATATCAGTCCAAACCATAAACCCGGACCGGCCCAACACAAATCAATTGTTAGGATATCAGTCCAAACCATAAACCCGGACCGGCCCAACACAAATCAATTGTTAGGATATCAGTCCAAACCATAAACCCGGACCGGCCCAACACAAATCAATAGTTAGGATATCAGTCCAATAAAAAGCATGAGCTGGCGCCAGAGAACATCGTTTAGTGTAGAGGTGCTGACTAACGGAGAATAGACTGGGAGCTATAAAAACAAATAAAGAGAGTCGCACACTCTATGTGTCAACTCTATGTATCAACTCTATGTATCAACTCTATGTATCAACTCTATGTATCAACTCTATGTATCAACTCTATGTATCAACTCTATGTATCAACTCTATGTATCAACTCTATGTATCAACTCTATGTATCAACTCTATGTATCAGCTCTATGTATCAACTCTATGTATCAACTCTATGTATCAACTCTATGTATCAACTCTATGTATCAACTCTATGTATCAACTCTATGTATCAACTCTATGTATCAACTCCCAGTAATTTATTGGGAAATCAGTCCAAACCATAAACCTGGGCCGGCCCAACACGAATCAACCGGTGTCACGAATTCAGCCGAGGCTGCCCCTCCTCCTTGCTCAGGCAGGCTTCGGCGTTCGTCGTCACCGGAGTACTAGCTGCTACTGATCCATGTTTCTATGTTCGACTTGTTTTGTCTGTATTGGTCACACCTGTTTCCCATCATGTAGTTATGTCTTCCCTATTTAACCCTCTGGCTCACACTGTGTGTTGTGGGTGTTTGTTCATGTTTTGGTTGTCGTATGTGAGCGGGTTTGTTCCTCCCTGCGTGGAGGTATGTTCATTAAGATACCTACGAGTAAAGTACGTTTTTCGATTAGCTCTGTGTCCTGCGCCTGACTTCGTCCTACCGCATTACACTGACGCCTTGACAACCGGGGACAAACACATGATCACATACGCGAATGGGCAAGCAAGCATGCATACAAACTCCAACACACAAACACACACACACACACCACTAACATCATCAGCGCTGTGTCTTCAGTGTCACCCAGGGCTAGCTGGTCTTACCAAGCCACCGTCTCTCCTCTCCTATTTATAACAGCAACAACATAGAGAAACTCAGGAAGACCAGCCATGGTAAACACAACACTACCGGGATGGGCATGGTTATACGAATATTAGAATATCCGAACGGACATTAGTATTTGAATACTTGCAAGAGCCCTGTAAAACTGCAATGAATAACCTGGGCTTAAATCATTGAACAGGCGCTTATTGGAGCCAGTCCTCTGTTTGAGCCAGTCCTCTGTTTGAGCCAGTCCTCTGTTTGAGCCAGTCCTCTATTGGAGCCAGTCCTCTGTTTGAGCCAGGCGTCTATTGGAGCCAGTCCTCTGTTTGAGCCAGTCCTCTGTTTGAGCCAGTCCTCTGTTGGAGCCAGTCCTCTGTTTGAGCCAGTCCTCTGTTGGAGCCAGTCCTCTGTTTGAGCCAGGCGTCTATTGGAGCCAGTCCTCTGTTTGAGCCAGTCCTCTGTTTGAGCCAGTCCTCTGTTTGAGCCAGGCGTCTATTGGAGCCAGTCCTCTGTTTGAGCCAGGCGTCTATTGGAGCCAGTCCTCTGTTTGAGCCAGTCCTCTGTTGGAGCCAGTCCTCTGTTTGAGCCAGTCCTCTGTTTGAGCCAGGCGTCTATTGGAGCCAGGCGTCTATTGGAGCCAGTCCTCTGTTTGGGCGTCTATTGGAGCCAGTCCTCTGTTTGAGCCAGTCCTCTGTTTGAGCCAGTCCTCTGTTGGAGCCAGTCCTCTGTTTGAACCAGGCGTCTATTGGAGCCAGGCGTCTATTTGAGCCAGTCCTCTGTTTGAGCCAGGCGTCTATTGGAGCCAGTCCTCTGTTTGAGCCAGTCCTCTGTTTGAGCCAGGCGTCTATTGGAGCCAGTCCTCTGTTTGAGCCAGGCGTCTATTGGAGCCAGTCCTCTGTTTGAGCCAGTCCTCTGTTGGAGCCAGTCCTCTGTTTGAGCCAGTCCTCTGTTGGAGCCAGTCCTCTGTTTGAGCCAGGCGTCTATTGGAGCCAGTCCTCTGTTTGAGCCAGGCGTCTATTGGAGCCAGTCCTCTGTTTGAGCCAGTCCTCTGTTTGAGCCAGTCCTCTGTTTGAGCAAGGTGTCTATTGGAGCCAGTCCTCTGTTTGAGCCAGTCCTCTGTTTGAGCCAGGCGTCTATTGGAGCCAGTCCTCTGTTTGAGCCAGTCCTCTGTTTGAGCCAGGCGTCTATTGGAGCCAGTCCTCTGTTTGAGCCAGGCGTCTATTGGAGCCAGGCGTCTATTGGAGCCAGTCCTCTGTTTGGGCGTCTATTGGAGCCAGTCCTCTGTTTGAGCCAGTCCTCTGTTTGAGCCAGTCCTCTGTTGGAGCCAGTCCTCTGTTTGAGCCAGTCCTCTGTTTGAGCCAGTCCTCTGTTTGAGCCAGTCCTCTGTTTGAGCCAGTCCTCTGTTTGAGCCAGGCGTCTATTTCCTTAATGCACACAGCTTTTGCTCATTTGCATAGTTAATTGTTTAATTCCAGCATTTTAATTAATGTCTTCATTTACACACTGTGTCACATTTCTTTTGTGTTAATATTTAAAAAATAAACATTTCCTTGACAGAATAATTATTCTCCTCTGACTGCATTTCGCCATTAGAGGCCAATCAACCGATTTCTAGGGGTCAGTACAGTCGTGGTCTAAAGTTTTGAGAATGACACAAATATTAATTTTCACAAAGTCTGCTGCCTCAGTTTTGATGATGGCAATTTGCATATACTCCAGAATGTTATGAAGAGTGATCAGATGAATTGCAAAGTCCCTCTTTGCCATGAAAATGAACTTAATCCCCCAAAAAAACATTTCCACTGCATTTCAGCCCTGCCACAAAAGGACCAGCTGACATCATGTCAGTGATTCTCTCGTTAACACAGGTGAGAGTGTTGACGAGGACAAGGCTGGAGATCACTCTGTCATGTTGATTGAGTTAGAATAACAGACTGGAAGCTTTAAAAGGAGGGTGGTGCTTGAAATCATTGTTCTTCCTCTGTTAACCATGGTTACCTGCAAGGAAACACGTGCCGTCATCATTGCTTTGCACAAAAAGGTCTTCACAGGCAAGGATATTGCTGCTAGTAAGATTGCACCTAAATCAACCATTTATCAGATCATCAAGAACTTCAAGAAGAGAGGTTCAATTGTTGTGAAGAAGGCTTCAGGGCGCCCAACAAAGTTCAGCAAGTGCCAGGACCGTCTCCTAAAGTTGATTCAGCTGCGGGATCGGGGCACCACCAGTGCAGAGCTTGCTCAGGAATGGCAGCAGGCAGGTGTGAGTGCATGGCAGCAGGCACAGTGAGGCAAATACTTTTGGAGGATGGCCTGGTGTCAAGAAGGGAAGCGAGGAAGCCACTTCTCTCCAGGAAAAACATCAGGGACAGACTGATATTCTGCAAAAGGTACAGGGACTGGACTGCTGGTGGACTGGGTAAAGTCATTTTCTCTGATGAATCCCCTTTCCGATTGTTTGCTTCTCAGCCAAGGGAGTGGGCTCACTCACAATTTTGCCTAAAAACACAGCCATGAATAAAGAATGGTACCAACACATCCTCCGAGAGCAACTTCTCCCAACCATCCAAGAACAGTTTGGTGACGACCAATGCCTTTTCCAGCATGATGGAGCACCTTGCCATAAGGCAAAAGTGATAACTAAGTGGCTCAGGGAACAAAACATCTACATTTTGGGTCCATGGCCAGGAAACTCCCCAGACCTTAATCCCATTGAGAATTTGTGGTCAATCCTCAAGAGGTGGGTGGACGAACAAAAACCCACAAATTCTGACAAACTCCAAGCATTGATTATGCAAGAATGGGCTGCCATCAGTCAGGATGTGGCCCAGAAGTTAATTGACAGCATGCCAGGGCGGATTGCAGAGGTCTTGATAAAGAAGGGTCAACACTGCAAATATTGACTCTTTGTATAAACAATGCAATTGTCAATAAAAGCCTTTGACACTTGCTTGTAATTATACTTCAGTATACCATAGTAACATCTGACAAAAATATCTAAAAACACTGAAGCAGCAAACTTTGTGAAGACCAATACTTGTGTCATTCTCAAAACTTCTGACCACGACTGTACTCCCAAAGTTGTTGACTGTTTTTGTGTTCATGGACAGTCTGCTGTTCCCACATGCTTCAAGATGGCCACCATTGTTCCTGTACCCAAGAAAGCAAAGGTAACTGAACTAAATTACTATATTCCCGTAGCACTCACCTCTGTCATCATGAAGTGCTTTGAGAGGCTAGTTAAGGATCATATCACCTCCACCTTACCTGTCACCCTAGACCCACTTCAATTTGCTTACCGCCCCAATAGATCCACAGACGATGCAATCGCCATCACACTGCACACTGCACTATCCCATCTGGACAAGAAGAATACCTATGTAAGAATGCTGTTCATTGACTATAGCTCAGCATTCAACACCATAGTACCCTCCAAGCTCATCATTAAGCTCGAGGCCCTGGGTCTGAACCCCGCCCTGTGCAACTCCGTCCTGGACTTCCTGACGGGCCGCCCCCAGGTGGTGAAGGTAGGAATTAACATCTGCACTTCGCTGATCCTCAACACTGGGGCCCCACAAGGGTGCGTGCTCAGCCCCCTCCTGTACTCCCTGTTCACCCATGACTGCGTAGCCATGCACGCCTCCAACTCAATCATCAAGTTTGCAGACGACACAACAATAGTAGGCTTGATTACCAACAATGACGAGACAACAAGGGAGGGAGGAGGTGAGGGTTTCACACATTTGTTGTTATTGTCGGCCAATCAAAGTGCACTGTTTACAGTCAGTGGCTACATGTGTAGCCAGTAACGTGAGAGATCTCTAATCAATTATGGAATTACGTTACAAAATGAAGTTAGTTAAATGAGTAGGCTAAAACGACAAGCAACCATCAGGTAGGCTGTTTAATCAAATCAAATCAAATTGTATTTGCCACATGCGCCGAATACAACAGGTGTAGACATTACCGTGAAATGCTTACTTACAGCCCTTAACCAACAATGCATTTTTTTGTTTTATAAAAAAGTAAAATAAAGAAAGTGTTAAGTAAAAAAAATACAGTGGGGGAAAAAAAGTATTTAGTCAGCCACCAATTGTGCAAGTTCTCCCACTTAAAAAAGATAGAGAGGCCTGTAATTTTCATCATAGGTACACGTCAACTATGTCAGACAAATTGAGGAAAAAAATTTCCAGAAAATCACATTGTAGGATTTTTTTATGAATTTATTTGCAAATTATGGTGGAAAATAAGTATTTGGTCACCTACAAACAAGCAAGATTTCTGGCTCTCACAGACCTGTAACTTCTTCTTTAAGAGGCTCCTCTGTCCTCCACTCGTTACCTGTATTAATGGCACCTGTTTGAACTTGTTATCAGTATAAAAGACACCTGTCCACAACCTCAAACAGTCACACTCCAAACTCCACTATGGCCAAGACCAAAGAGCTGTCAAAGGACACCAGAAACAAAATTGTAGACCTGCACCAGGCTGGGAAGACTGAATCTGCAATAGGTAAGCAGCTTGGTTTGAAGAAATCAACTGTGGGAGCAATTATTAGGAAATGGAAGGCATACAAGACCACTGATAATCTCCCTCGATCTGGGGCTCCACGCAAGATCTCACCCCGTGGGGTCAAAATGATCACAAGACCGGTGAGCAAAAATCCCAGAACCACACGGGGGGGACCTAGTGAATGACCTGCAGAGAGCTGGGACCAAAGTAACAAAGCCTACCATCAGTAACACACTACGCCGCCAGGGACTTAAATCCTGCAGTGCCAGACGTGTCCCCCTGCTTAAGCCAGTACATGTCCAGGCCCGTGCTAGAGTGCATTTGGATGATCCAGAAAAGGATTGGGAGAATGTCATATGGTCAGATGAAACCAAAATAGAACTTTTTGGTAAAAACTCAACTCGTCGTGTTTGGAGGACAAAGAATGCTGAGTTGCATCCAAAGAACACCATACCTACTGTGAAGCATGGGGGTGGAAACATCATGCTTTGGGGCTGTTTTTCTGCAAAGGGACCAGGACAACTGATCCGTGTAAAGGAAAGAATGAATGGGGCCATGTATCGTGAGATTTTGAGTGAAAACCTCCTTCCATCAGCAAGGGCATTGAAGATGAAACGTGGCTGGGTCTTTCAGTATGACAATGATCCCAAACACACCGCCCGGGCAACGAAGGAGTGGCTTCGTAAGAAGCATTTCAAGGTCCTGGAATGGCCTAGCCAGTCTCCAGATCTCAACCCCATAGAAAATCTTTGGAGGGAGTTGAAAGTCTGTGTTGCCCAGCGACAGCCCCAAAACATCACTGCTCTAGAGGAGATCTGCATGGAGGAATGGGCCAAAATACCAGCAACAGTGTGTGAAAACCTTGTGAAGACTTACAGAAAACATTTGACCTGTGTCATTGCCAACAAAGGGTATATAACAAATTATTGAGAAACTTTTGTTATTGACCAAATACTTATTTTCCACCATATTCTGCAAATAAATTCATAAAAAATCCTACAATGTGATTTTCTGGATTTTTTTTTCCTCATTTTGTCTGTCATAGTTGACGTGTACCTATGATGAAAATTACAGGCCTCTCTCATCTTTTTTAAGTGGGAGAACTTGCACAATTGGTGGCTGACTAAATACTTTTTTTCCCCACTGTAACTAAAGAGCAAATAACTATAGAGCAGCAGTAAAATAAAATAACAGTAGGGGAGGCTATATACAGGGGGTACCGGTACAGAGTCAATGTGTAATAACAGTAGGGAGGCTATATACAGGGGGGTACCGGTACAGAGTCAATGGGAAATAACAGTAGAGAGGCTATATACAGGGGGTACCGGACAGAGTCAATGGGAAATAACAGTAGGGAGGCTATATACAGGGGGTACCGGTACAGAGTCAATGGGAAATAACAGTAGAGAGGCTATATACAGGGGGTACCGGACAGAGTCAATGGGAAATAACAGTAGGGAGGCTATATACAGGGGGGTACCGGTACAGAGTCAATGGGAAATAACAGTAGAGAGGCTATATACAGGGGGGTACGGACAGAGTCAATGGGAAATAACAGTAGGGAGGCTATATACAGGGGGTACCGGTACAGAGTCAATGGGAAATAACAGTAGGGAGGCTATATACAGGGGGTACCGGTACAGAGTCAATGGGAAATAACAGTAGAGAGGCTATATACAGGGGGTACCGGACAGAGTCAATGGGAAATAACAGTAGGGAGGCTATATACAGGGGGTACCGGTACAGAGTCAATGTGAAACAACAGTAGGGAGGCTATATACAGGGGGTACCGGACAGAGTCAATGTGAAATAACAGTAGGGAGGCTATATACAGGGGGTACCGGTACAGAGTCAATGGGAAATAACAGTAGGGAGGCTATATACAGGGGGTACCGGTACAGAGTCAATGGGAAATAACAGTAGGGAGGCTATATACAGGGGGTACCAGTACAAAGTCAATGGGAAATAACAGCAGGGAGGCTATATACAAGGGGTATCGGTACAGAGTCAATGTGAAATAACAGTAGGGAGGCTATATACAGGAGGTACCGGTACAGAGTCAATGTGAAATAACAGTGGGGAGGCTATATACAGGGGGGTACCGGTGCAGAGTCAATGTGCGGGGGCACCGGCTGGTCAAGGTAATTGAGGTAATATGTACATGTGGGTAGAGTTAAAGTGACTATGCATAGATAATAAACAGAGTAGCAGCAGTGTAAAAGAGGGGGTGGGGTGGGGGGCAATGCAAATAGTCCGGGTAGCCATGATTAGCTGTTCAGGAGTCTTATGGCTTGGGGGTAGAAGCTGTTGAGAAGTCTTTTGGACCTAGACTTGGCGCTCCGGTACCGCTTGCCGTGCGGTAGCAGAGAGAACAGTCTATGACTAGGGTGGCTGGAGTCTTTGACAATTTTGAGGGCCTTCCTCTGGCACCGCCTGTTATAGAGGTCCTGGATGGCAGGAAGCTTGGCCCCAGTGACGTACTGGGCCGTACGCACTACCCTCTGTAGTGCCTTGCGGTCGGAGACAGTTGCCATACCAGGCAATGATGCAACCAGTCTGGATGCTCTCGATGGTGCAGCTGTAGAACTTTTTGAGGATCTGAGGACCCATGCCAAATCTTTTCAGTCTCCTGAGGGGGAATAGGCTTTGTCGTGCCCTCTTCACAACTGTCTTGGTGTGTTTGGACCATGATAGTTTGTTGGTGATGTGGACACCAAGGAACTTGAAGCTTTCAACCTGTTCCACTACAGCCCGTCGATGAGAATGGGGGCGTGCTCAGTCCTCTTTTTTTTCCCTGTAGTCCACAATCATCTCCTTTGTCTTGATCACGTTGAGGAGAGGTTGTTATCCTGGCACCACATGGCCAGGTCTCTGACCTCCTCCCTATAGGCTGTCTCATCGTTGTCGGTGATCAGGCCTACCACTGTTGTGTCGTCGGCAAACTTAATGATGGTGTTAGAGTCATGCCTGGCCATGCAGTCATGGGTGAACAGGGAGTACAGGAGGGGACTGAGCACGCACCCCTGAGGGACCCCCGTGTTGAGGATCAGTGTGGCAGATGTGTTGTTACCTACCCTTACCACCTGGGGGTGGCCCGTCAGTTAGTCCCAGGATCCTTAGCTTAGTGATGAGCTTTGAGGGCACTATGGTGTTGAACACTGAGCTGTAGTCAATGAATAGCATTCTCACGTAGGTGTTCCTCTTGTCCAGGTGGGAAAGGGCAGTGTGGAGCGCAATAGAGATTGCATAATCTGTGGATCTGTTAGGGCGGTATGCAAATTGGAGTGGGTCTAGGTTTTCTGGGATAATGGTGTTCATGTGAGCCATGACCAGCCTTTCAAAGCACTTCATGGCTACAGACGTGAGTGCTACGGGTCGGTAGTCATTTAGGCAGGTTATTTTAGTGTCCTTGGGCACAGGGACTGTGGTGGTCTGCTTGAAACATGTTGGTATTACAGACTCAGTCAGGGACATGTTGAAAATGTCAGTGAAGACACTTGCCAGTTGGTCAGCACATGCTCGGAGTACATGTCCTGGTAGTCTGTCTGGCCCTGCGGCCTTGTGAATGTTGACCTGCTTAAAAGTCTTACTCACATCGGCTACGGAGAGTGTGATCACATAGTCATCCGGAACAGCTGGTGCTCTCATGCATGCTTCATTGTTGCTTGCCTCGAAGCGAGCATAGAAGTGATTTAGCTTGTCTGGTAGGCTTGTGTCACTGGGCAGCTCGCGGCTGTGCTTCCCTTTGTAGTCTGTAATAGTTTTCCCACGGGGGGGCAGTATGAAAAAATGTATGCACTCACTAACTGTAAGTCGCTCTGGATAAGAGCGTCTGCTAAATGACAAAAATTTAAATGTTAACTATTATTCTACAATGTAAAGAAAATCCTTGAATGAGTAGGTGTGTCCAAACTTTTGACTTTTGACTGGTACTGTGGGTGGTCCTCTGTAGCTCAATTGGTAGAGCATGGCGCTTGTAACGCCAGGGTAGTGGGTTCGATCCCCGGGACCACCCATACGTAAAAATGTATGCACACTTTGGATAAAAGCGTCTGCTAAATGGCATATTATTATTATATTATTATATATAGAGAGAAGTAAAACAGAGGTAGAGAGAAGTAGAACGGAGGAAGAGAGAAGTAGAACAGAGGAAGAGAGGTAGTTGGGGTAATTGATATTAAAGCACTGGGAGGAAAAACCCTCCTCTCGTCCCCAGAGAGAATCTAGTCCTCATCTCCGTGGAGACGCATGGAAGAATAATACAATTATTATTTAGTCTCTATTAAGTTCTTAAAGACAGCAGAGCGATCAAATTAGGAAAGGTGTGGCTCAGATCTGGGCCATATTAAGCAAAACCATTGTAAAATAAAAAACTCCGGCCCAAGTCTGGCCCACATACTGTACAAAGGTACGGCTGAGTACCCGCCTAGGTCCCGGTCCAGTGGTGGACCAGATGCTGGCTGCCACACGGACCTTACATGCGGCTACATTTAACCAGCTACTCCCCAAATTACATTTAAATACTCTGCTATTAAATGCTGTATTTAAACGAAAGAGAAGAGCAGTTGCCGATTAAAGTCAAATCAAACATTTCTGGTTCATTACAAGTTGCAACAGGAAACATGAAATCAAATCAAGGTTTATTGGTTGTGTACTCAGATTTGCAGACATTATTGCAGGTTCAGCTAAATGATTTTAATGGATGAAGCATAGAAAAACAGACCGCTTCTGACATGAAGCGCAGAAAATGCTAATATTAGGTACTATTGACATGCATTGGATTGGTGCCACAAATGCTAAAAAACGTAGCATTGGAAACAGTGGCCATGTAAACAAAACCAAAAGCATGGGTTGCTGTCATACCATAGACTGCTTACAGGGTAGGGACATTTGGGGAACTTCCCTTTAATTACCGTTTCCCCTTCCCATGGGAAGCCCACAGGGTAGGGACATTTGGGGAACTTCCCCTTTAATTACCGTTTCCCCTTCCCATGGGAAGCCCACAGGGTAAGGACATTTGGGGGAACTTCCCCTTTAATTACTGTTTCCCCTTCCCATGGGAAGCCTACAGGGTAGGGACATTTGGGGAACTTCCCTTTAATTACCGTTTCCCCTTCCCATGGGAAGCCCACAGGGTAGGGACATTTGGGGGAACTTCCCCTTTAATTACTGTTTCCCCTTCCCATGGGAAGCCCACTGGTGTTGATAGGGTTAATTGTTTTCAGATTAATTTGATTTCGGATTTTTGCACTGTTGTGTTGTATTAACTATTTGTGAGCCCAGCGTAAGTAGGAAGGGAACACGGTCATTAAAGGGATAGTCCAGTGTAAGTAGGAAGGGAACACGGTCATTAAAGGGATAGTCCAGTGTAAGTAGGAAGGGAACACGGTCATTAAAGGGATAGTCCAGTGTAAGTAGGAAGGGAACACGGTCATTAAAGGGATAGTCCAGTGTAAGTAGGAAGGGAACACGGTCATTAAAGGGATAGTCCAGAGTAAGTAGGAAGGGAACACGGTCATTAAAGGGATAGTCCAGTGTAAGTAGGAAGGGAACACGGTCATTAAAGGGATAGTCCAGAGTAAGTAGGAAGGGAACACGGTCATTAAAGGGATAGTCCAGTGTAAGTAGGAAGGGAACACGGTCATTAAAGGGATAGTCCAGTGTAAGTAGGAAGGGAACACAGTCATTAAAGGGATAGTCCAGTGTAAGTAGGAAGGGAACACGGTCATTAAAGGGATAGTCCAGAGTAAGTAGGAAGGGAACACGGTCATTAAAGGGATAGTCCAGAGTAAGTAGGAAGGGAACACGGTCATTAAAGGGATAGTCCAGTGTAAGTAGGAAGGGAACACGGTCATTAAAGGGATAGCATCAATTAATTATAGTCATAGTCAAATGACACTTAATTTACTGCAGTGGGCTAAATCAGGGCCACAGAGAGTGTTTCTTTGAAGTCTTAAACAAATCTTATTTGAAACAAAACACCTCACACACATGGTTATGGGCTTAAAACAAGAAGACACCTGTACCATGTCAGATATAGAGTTGGAATGTATTACATTTTGAGTTTGCATCCCAATATTACACTTTATATACAGTGGGGGAAAAAAGTATTTAGTCAGCCACCAATTGTGCAAGTTCTCCCACTTAAAAAGATGAGAGAGGCCTGTAATTTTCATCATAGGTACACATCAACTATGACAGACAAAATGAGAAGAAAAAAAATCCAGAAAATCACATTGTAGGATTTTAATGAATTTATTTGCAAATTATGGTGGAAAATAAGTATTTGGTCAATAACAAAAAGTTTCTCAATACTTTGTTATATACCCTTTGTTGGCAATGACACAGGTCAAACGTTTTCTGTAAGTCTTCACAAGGTTTTCACACACTGTTGCTGGTATTTTGGCCCATTCCTCCATGCAGATCTCCTCTAGAGCAGTGATGTTTTGGGGCTGTCGCTGGGCAACACAGACTTTCAACTGCCTCCAAAGATTTTCTATGGGGTTGAGATCTGGAGACTGGCTAGGCCACTCCAGGACCTTGAAATGCTTCTTACGAAGCCACTCCTTCGTTGCCCGGGCGGTGTGTTTGGGATCATTGTCATGCTGAAAGACCCAGCCACGTTTCATCTTCAATGCCCTTGCTGATGGAAGGAGGTTTTCACTCAAAATCTCACGATACATGGCCCCATTCATTCTTTCCTTTACACGGATCAGTCGTCCTGGTCCCTTTGCAGAAAAACAGCCCCAAAGCATGATGTTTCCACCCCATGCTTCACAGTAGGTATGGTGTTCTTTGGATGCAACTCAGCATTCTTTGTCCTCCAAACACGACGATTTGAGTTTTTACCAAAAAGTTCTATTTTGGTTTCATCTGACCATATGACATTCTCCCAATCCTCTTCTGGATCATCCAAATGCACTCTAGCAAACTTCAGATGGGCCTGGACATTTACTGGCTTAAGCAGGGGGACACGTCTGGCACTGCAGGATTTGAGTCCCTGGCGGCGTAGTGTGTTACTGATGGTAGGCTTTGTTACTTTGGTCCCAGCTCTCTGCAGGTCATTCACTAGGTCCCCCCCGTGTGGTTCTGGGATTTTTGCTCACCGTTCTTGTGATCATTTTGACCCCACGGGGTGAGATCTTGCGTGGAGCCCCAGATCGAGGGAGATTATCAGTGGTCTTGTATGTCTTCCATTTCCTAATAATTGCTCCCACAGTTGATTTCTTCAAACCAAGCTGCTTACCTATTGCAGATTCAGTCTTCCCAGCCTGGTGCAGGTCTACAATTTTGTTTCTGGTGTCCTTTGACAGCTCTTTGGTCTTGGCCATAGTGGAGTTTGGAGTGTGACTGTTTGAGGTTGTGGACAGGTGTCTTTTATACTGATAACAAGTTCAAACAGGTGCCATTAATACAGGTAACGAGTGGAGGACAGAGGAGCCTCTTAAAGAAGAAGTTACAGGTCTGTGAGAGCCAGAAATCTTGCTTGTTTGTAGGTGACCAAATACTTATTTTCCACCATAATTTGCAAATAAATTCATTAAAAATCCTACAATGTGATTTTCTGGATTTAGTTTTCTCAATTTGTCTGTCATAGTTGACGTGTACCTATGATGAAAATGACAGGCCTCTCATCTTTTTAAGTGGGAGAACTTGCACAATTGGTGGCTGACTAAATACTTTTTCCCCCCCTTGTTTCTATGGTCATTATGGCCAAACCGTTCTATTTTGTTTCATCAGACCAGAGGATATTTCTCCAAAAAGGACTGTGGTGGTCTGCTTGAAACATGTTGGTATTACAGACTCAGTCAGGGACATGTTGAAAATGTCAGTGAAGACACTTGCCAGTTGGTCAGCACATGCTCGGAGTACATGTCCTGGTAGTCTGTCTGGCCCTGCGGCCTTGTGAATGTTGACCTGCTTAAAAGTCTTACTCACATCGGCTACGGAGAGTGTGATCACATAGTCATCCGGAACAGCTGGTGCTCTCATGCATGCTTCATTGTTGCTTGCCTCGAAGCGAGCATAGAAGTGATTTAGCTTGTCTGGTAGGCTTGTGTCACTGGGCAGCTCGCGGCTGTGCTTCCCTTTGTAGTCTGTGAATAGTTTTCCCACGGGGGGCAGTATGAAAAAATGTATGCACTCACTAACTGTAAGTCGCTCTGGATAAGAGCGTCTGCTAAATGACTAAAAATTTAAATGTTAACTATTATTCTACAATGTAAAGAAAATCCTTGAATGAGTAGGTGTGTCCAAACTTTTGACTTTTGACTGGTACTGTGGGTGGTCCTCTGTAGCTCAATTGGTAGAGCATGGCGCTTGTAACGCCAGGGTAGTGGGTTCGATCCCCGGGACCACCCATACGTAAAAATGTATGCACACTTTGGATAAAAGCGTCTGCTAAATGGCATATTATTATTATATTATTATATATAGAGAGAAGTAAAACAGAGGTAGAGAGAAGTAGAACGGAGGAAGAGAGAAGTAGAACAGAGGAAGAGAGGTAGTTGGGGTAATTGATATTAAAGCACTGGGAGGAAAACCCTCCTCTCGTCCCCAGAGAGAATCTAGTCCTCATCTCCGTGGAGACGCATGGAAGAATAATACAATTATTATTTAGTCTCTATTAAGTTCTTAAAGACAGCAGAGCGATCAAATTAGAAAGGTGTGGCTCAGATCTGGGCCATATTAAGCAAAACCATTGTAAAATAAAAAACTCCGGCCCAAGTCTGGCCCACATACTGTACAAAGGTACGGCTGAGTACCCGCCTAGGCCCCCGGTCCAGTGGTTGGCCAGATGCTGGCTGCCACACGGACCTTACATGCGGCTACATTTAACCAGCTACTCCCCAAATTACATTTAAATACTCTGCTATTAAATGCTGTATTTAAACGAAAGAGAAGAGCAGTTGCCGATTAAAGTCAAATCAAACATTTCTGGTTCATTACAAGTTGCAACAGGAAACATGAAATCAAATCAAGGTTTATTGGTTGTGTACTCAGATTTGCAGACATTATTGCAGGTTCAGCTAAATGATTTTAATGGATGAAGCATAGAAAAACAGACCGCTTCTGACATGAAGCGCAGAAAATGCTAATATTAGGTACTATTGACATGCATTGGATTGGTGCCACAAATGCTAAAAACGTAGCATTGGAAACAGTGGCCATGTAAACAAAACCAAAAGCATGGGTTGCTGTCATACCATAGACTGCTTACAGGGTAGGGACATTTGGGGGAACTTCCCCTTTAATTACCGTTTCCCCTTCCCATGGGAAGCCCACAGGGTAGGGACATTTGGGGGAACTTCCCCTTTAATTACCGTTTCCCCTTCCCATGGGAAGCCCACAGGGTAAGGACATTTGGGGGAACTTCCCCTTTAATTACTGTTTCCCCTTCCCATGGGAAGCCTACAGGGTAGGGACATTTGGGGGAACTTCCCCTTTAATTACCGTTTCCCCTTCCCATGGGAAGCCCACAGGGTAGGGACATTTGGGGGAACTTCCCCTTTAATTACTGTTTCCCCTTCCCATGGGAAGCCCACTGGTGTTGATAGGGTTAATTGTTTTCAGATTAATTTGATTTCGGATTTTTGCACTGTTGTGTTGTATTAACTATTTGTGAGCCCAGCGTAAGTAGGAAGGGAACACGGTCATTAAAGGGATAGTCCAGTGTAAGTAGGAAGGGAACACGGTCATTAAAGGGATAGTCCAGTGTAAGTAGGAAGGGAACACGGTCATTAAAGGGATAGTCCAGTGTAAGTAGGAAGGGAACACGGTCATTAAAGGGATAGTCCAGTGTAAGTAGGAAGGGAACACGGTCATTAAAGGGATAGTCCAGAGTAAGTAGGAAGGGAACACAGTCATTAAAGGGATAGTCCAGTGTAAGTAGGAAGGGAACACGGTCATTAAAGGGATAGTCCAGTGTAAGTAGGAAGGAACACGGTCATTAAAGGGATAGTCCAGTGTAAGTAGGAAGGGAACACGGTCATTAAAGGGATAGTCCAGTGTAAGTAGGAAGGGAACACGGTCATTGAAGGGATAGTCCAGTGTAAGTAGGAAGGGAACACGGTCATTAAAGGGATAGTCCAGAGTAAGTAGGAAGGGAACACGGTCATTAAAGGGATAGTCCAGTGTAAGTAGGAAGGGAACACAGTCATTAAAGGGATAGTCCAGTGTAAGTAGGAAGGGAACACGGTCATTAAAGGGATAGTCCAGTGTAAGTAGGAAGGGAACACGGTCATTAAAGGGATAGTCCAGTGTAAGTAGGAAGGGAACACAGTCATTAAAGGGATAGTCCAGTGTAAGTAGGAAGGGAACACGGTCATTAAAGGGATAGTCCAGAGTAAGTAGGAAGGGAACACGGTCATTAAAGGGATAGTCCAGAGTAAGTAGGAAGGGAACACGGTCATTAAAGGGATAGTCCAGTGTAAGTAGGAAGGGAACACGGTCATTAAAGGGATAGCATCAATTAATTATAGTCATAGTCAAATGACACTTAATTTACTGCAGTGGGCTAAATCAGGGCCACACAGAGTGTTTCTTTGAAGTCTTAAACAAATCTTATTTGAAACAAAACACCTCACACACATGGTTATGGGCTTAAAACAAGAAGACACCTGTACCATGTCAGATATAGAGTTGGAATGTATTACATTTTGAGTTTGCATCCCAATATTACACTTTATATACAGTGGGGGAAAAAAGTATTTAGTCAGCCACCAATTGTGCAAGTTCTCCCACTTAAAAAGATGAGAGAGGCCTGTAATTTTCATCATAGGTACACATCAACTATGACAGACAAAATGAGAAGAAAAAAAATCCAGAAAATCACATTGTAGGATTTTTAATGAATTTATTTGCAAATTATGGTGGAAAATAAGTATTTGGTCAATAACAAAAGTTTCTCAATACTTTGTTATATACCCTTTGTTGGCAATGACACAGGTCAAACGTTTTCTGTAAGTCTTCACAAGGTTTTCACACACTGTTGCTGGTATTTTGGCCCATTCCTCCATGCAGATCTCCTCTAGAGCAGTGATGTTTTGGGGCTGTCGCTGGGCAACACAGACTTTCAACTGCCTCCAAAGATTTTCTATGGGGTTGAGATCTGGAGACTGGCTAGGCCACTCCAGGACCTTGAAATGCTTCTTACGAAGCCACTCCTTCGTTGCCCGGGCGGTGTGTTTGGGATCATTGTCATGCTGAAAGACCCAGCCACGTTTCATCTTCAATGCCCTTGCTGATGGAAGGAGGTTTTCACTCAAAATCTCACGATACATGGCCCCATTCATTCTTTCCTTTACACGGATCAGTCGTCCTGGTCCCTTTGCAGAAAAACAGCCCCAAAGCATGATGTTTCCACCCCCATGCTTCACAGTAGGTATGGTGTTCTTTGGATGCAACTCAGCATTCTTTGTCCTCCAAACACGACGATTTGAGTTTTTACCAAAAAGTTCTATTTTGGTTTCATCTGACCATATGACATTCTCCCAATCCTCTTCTGGATCATCCAAATGCACTCTAGCAAACTTCAGATGGGCCTGGACATTTACTGGCTTAAGCAGGGGGACACGTCTGGTACTGCAGGATTTGAGTCCCTGGCGGCGTAGTGTGTTACTGATGGTAGGCTTTGTTACTTTGGTCCCAGCTCTCTGCAGGTCATTCACTAGGTCCCCCCGTGTGGTTCTGGGATTTTTGCTCACCGTTCTTGTGATCATTTTGACCCCACGGGGTGAGATCTTGCGTGGAGCCCCAGATCGAGGGAGATTATCAGTGGTCTTGTATGTCTTCCATTTCCTAATAATTGCTCCCACAGTTGATTTCTTCAAACCAAGCTGCTTACCTATTGCAGATTCAGTCTTCCCAGCCTGGTGCAGGTCTACAATTTTGTTTCTGGTGTCCTTTGACAGCTCTTTGGTCTTGGCCATAGTGGAGTTTGGAGTGTGACTGTTTGAGGTTGTGGACAGGTGTCTTTTATACTGATAACAAGTTCAAACAGGTGCCATTAATACAGGTAACGAGTGGAGGACAGAGGAGCCTCTTAAAGAAGAAGTTACAGGTCTGTGAGAGCCAGAAATCTTGCTTGTTTGTAGGTGACCAAATACTTATTTTCCACCATAATTTGCAAATAAATTCATTAAAAATCCTACAATGTGATTTTCTGGATTTAGTTTTCTCAATTTGTCTGTCATAGTTGACGTGTACCTATGATGAAAATGACAGGCCTCTCATCTTTTTAAGTGGGAGAACTTGCACAATTGGTGGCTGACTAAATACTTTTTTCCCCCACTGTATCTATGGTCATTATGGCCAAACCGTTCTATTTTTGTTTCATCAGACCAGAGGATATTTCTCCAAAAAGTACGATCTTTGTCCCCATGTCCAGTTGCAAACCGTAGTCTGGCTTTTTTATGGCGGTTTTGGAGCAGTGGCTTCTTCCTTGCTGAGCTGCCTTTCAGGTTATGTCGATATAGGACTTGTTTTACTATGGATATAGATACTTTTGTACCTGTTTCCTCCAGCATCTTCACAAGGTCCTTTGCTGTTGTTCTGGGATTGATTTGCACTTTTCGCACCAAAGTACATTAATCTCTAGGAGACAGAACGGGTCTCCTTCCTGAGCGGTATGACGGCTGCGTGGTCCCATGGTGTTTATACTCGCGTACTATTGTTGTTTGTACAGATGAACGTGGTACCTTCAGGCATTTGGAAATTGCTCCCAAGGATGAACCAGACTTGTGGAGGTCTACAATTTTTCTTTCTGAGGTCTTGGCTGATTTCTTTTGATTTTTTCAAGATGTCAAGCAAAGAGGCACTGCGTTTGAAGGTAGGCCTTGAAATACATCCACAGGTACACCTCCAATTGACTCAAATGACGTCAATTAGCCTATCAGAAGCTTCTAAAGCCATGACATCAATTTCTGGAATTTTCCAAGCTGTTTAAAGGCACAGTCAACTTAGTGTATGTAAACTTCTGACCCACTGGAATTGTGATACAGTGAATTATAAGTTAAATAATCTGTCTGTAAACAATTGTTGGAAAAATTACTTGTGTCATGCACAAAGTAGATGTCCTAACCGACCTGCCAAAACTATAGTTTGTTAACAAGAAGTTTGTGGAGTGGTTGAAAAACAAGTATTAATGACTCCAACCTAAGTGTATGTAAACTTCCGACTTCAACTGTAGTTACGTTTATGCTACCTACCCTTTAATCATGGCATTATCATGATTAATTTAGAAGTGTTCAGAAACATCTTACTGTATCTACTCACTTGGAAAGAAATGACTCCAGTCATCAATCAGTTTCCATTGGGCAAAACATAACCCAAAACACAACCAAAACAAACTGCAAATGTATCCAAAGAGTGTGTAGTCACAAGCTTGATGTATTCATTGTGTTCTAGGAATATGGGACCAAATACTAAACTTTTAATACACTTTGAGTGAATTTGTCCAAATACGTATGACTTCTTCAAATGGGGGTACTAGATATATAAAGTGCTTTAATTTCTAAACATTAAAACAGATATGAAAATACCCTCAAATAAAAGATAACATTCTGTCGCCTCAGAAGAAACATGCTGGGGTATAGACCCAAATTAAACATTTTAGCTTTACTGTCCAAATACATACAAGGGGAGTTTATATGGTAGGGAGATTAACCAGTCAATAGTATTAATATTAGTTTTAGTGTTTTTTAGTGACAGGCCATGCTGTCTGACTGCAGCTGGACACTACATACCCTGCGCGGATCTAGCTAAATTGCGCCTTGTTTGTGGAAGACCAGCAAAGCTAGTTCGCTAACTTGAGCTAGTAGATACATTGGCTAACATCAATAATCCAACTCTTGCCTAAGTCACATTGGATTCTAATTGTAATATAGCTAACCTAGTTATTATAATCAAGTAGGTCATCGCATCACACAATAATCTGATTAGCTAGCTAATACACCTTTCAATCTACCATACTGCTAGCTAGCTAACTGTTAGCTACCAAATTGAGCTAAGTTAGCTGCTGTTAGCTGCATGACATATGAATGGAACACGTCTGACTGAACAAGTAATAATTGCAAAAACTTTGCTCACTTTAAAAATACATGGCTATAGCTCCGTACTGCTGGTTAATTTTGGGCATTACTCAAGTAGCTAGCTACTAAGTAGGAAGTTAAAGCTACTTACCGATATTTGTTTTTCAGGATGATGTGCCTCGTGCTTCACTCCTTCTCTCCTTTGCAATTTTAGAGGCTTGCGCACGCATCTGCGCAGTCATACTTCACCCAATCTACATACAGTGGCTTGCGAAAGTATTCACCCCCCTTGGCATTTCTCCTATTTTGTTGCCTTACAACCTGGAATTAAAATAGATTTTTGGGGGGTTTGTATCATTTGATTTACACAACATGCCTACCACTTTGAAGATGCAAAATATTTTTTGAGGTCCTGGATGGCAGGAAGCTTGGCCCCAGTGATATACTGGGCCGTACGCACTACCCTCTGTAGCGCATTACGGTCGGAGGCCGAGCAGTTGCCATACCAGGCGGTGATGCAACCAGTCAGGATGCTCTTGATGGTGCAGCTGTATAATTTGAGGAGCTTTGCAGCTCCTTCAGGGTTATCTTTGGTCTCTTTGTTGCCTCTCTGATTAATGCCCTCCTTGCCTGGTCCGTGAGTTTTGGTGGGCGGCCCTCTCTTGGCAGGTTTGTTGTGGTGCCATATTCTTTCCATTTTTTTATAATGGATTTAATTGTGCTCCGTGGGATGTTCAAAGTTTCGGATATTTTTTTTTTAACCCAACCCTGATCTGTACTTCTCCACAACTTTGTCCCTGACCTGTTTGGAGAGCTCCTTGGTCTTCATGGTGCCGCTTGCTTGGTGGTACTGTCACGCCCTGATCTTAGAGATCACCTGTATTCTCTGTTTGGTTAGGTCAGGGTGCGATTTGGATAGAATCTAGTTGATTCTATGTCTATGTTGGCCGGGTGTGGTTCCCAATCAGAGGCAGCTGTCCATCGTTGTCTCTGATTGGGGATCATACTTAGGCAGCCATTTTGCCTACCTATGTGGTGGGATCTTGTTTCTGTTTGGCTTGTTTGATGTTTAGCCTCTTGAACTTCACGTTCTGTTGGATTTTGTTATTTTGTCTGTGTTTAATAAAATAAACGACTATGTACGCATACCACGCTGCACCTTGGTTCGATCCTTTACACAACGAACGTGACAGGTGCCCCTTGCTTAGTGGTGTTGCAGACTCTGGGGCCTTTCAGAACAGGTGTATATATACTGAGATCATATGACAGATCATGTGAATCTTAAATAAAGTCCACCTGTGTGCAATCTAACTAATTATGTGACTTCTGAAGGTAATTGGTTGCACCAGATCTTATTTAGGGGCTTCATAGCAAAGGGGGTGAATACATATGCACGCACCACTTTTTCCGTTATTTATTTATTTGAATTTTTTGAAACAAGGTATTTTTTTCATTTCACTTCACCAATTTGGACTATTTTGTGTATGTCCATTACATGAAACCCAAATAAAAATCCATTTAAATTGCAGGTTGTAATGCAACAAAATAGGAAAAACGCCTATGAATACTTTAGCAAGACACTGTATCACAACTGTGCAGCAGGATGGTGCCTGGTAAAATAGTTCCTCCTCGTTTGAAGGAAATGTACATTTTCAGGGAGATTTTTCATAATTCCAATAAGGCATCTTAAAATATATGTCTAAAAGGAATTGACTTATTAAATTTGGCTTCTTACAGCAATGATATCACTTTTTCAAGTAGTTTTGAATGCCAATTCCACCTGGGTGCACACACATTTTACATTTACGTCATTTAGCAGACACTGTTATCCAGAGCGACTTACTACAGTAAGTGCATACATTTTCATATTTGTTTGTACTGGTCCCCCGTGGGAATCGAACCCACAACCCTGCAGTGCCCTACAACCACTGAACTTCTCTTAAAATTACCGATACTTCTATTTGTGGTGCAAGTGCTCTACCAACTGTCAAACCAAATCAAATTGTATTTGTCACATACACGTGTTTAGCAGACGTTATAGCGGGTGTAGCGAAATGCTTGTGCTTCTAGCTCCGACAGTGCAGTAATATCTAACAAGTAGTATCTAACAATTTCACAACATATACCCAATACACACAAATCTAAGTAAGGAATGGGATTTAAGAATATATACATATTTGGACAAGCAATGACAGAGCGGCATGGACTAAGATACAGTAGAATATTATAGAATAGAATGCAGTATATACATATGAGATGAGTAGTGCAAGATATGGAAACATTATTAAAGTGACTAATGTTCCATTTCTTAAAGTGGCCAGTGATTTCAACAGGCAGCAGCAGCCTCTAATGTGCTAGTGATGGCTATTTAACAGTCTGATGGCCTTGAGATAGAAGCTGTTTTTCATTCTCTCTGTCTCTCAGCTTTGATGCACCTGTACTGACCTTGCCTTCTGGATGATAGCGGGGTGAACAGGCCGTGGCTCGGGTGGTCCTTGATGATCTTTTTGGCCTTCCTGTGACACTTTCCCTATCACCGTGATAATGATGTTGGGGTCACATGACACACAATATTTCATTTTCACTGCTGGGCCACAGACCCAGAAATGACTGTTATCTGGGTCTCTTCACCCACCACCACCAGAGAGCCTGGATTCACCCACCCACCGCCAAGACAAAACCATCCCATCTGACTCTGATATAGATCAAAAGCAGTTCTTATCAATCAATTAGTGTTACTACATAGTCTAACGTTAGTTAATCAATCCATTAATGTCATTACATAGTTGTTGTAAAGTCTAACGTTAATTATTAGAGTTGTTATAAAGTCTAACGTTCATTATTAGAGTTGTTATACAGTCTAACGTTAATTATTAGAGTTGTTATACAGTCTAACGTTAATTATTAGAGTTGTTATACAGTCTAACGTTAATTATTAGAGTTGTTATACAGTCTAACGTTAATTATTAGAGTTGTTATACAGTCTAACGTTAATTATTAGAGTTGTTATACAGTCTAACGTTCATTATTAGAGTTGTTATAAGGTCTAACGTTAATTATTAGAGTTGTTATACAGTCTAACGTTAATTATTAGAGTTGTTATACAGTCTAACGTTAATTATTAGAGTTGTTATACAGTCTAACGTTAATTATTAGAGTTGTTATACAGTCTAACGTTAATTATTAGAGTTGTTATACAGTCTAACGTTAATTATTAGAGTTGTTATACAGTCTAACGTTCGTTATTAGAGTTGTTATACAGTCTAACGTTAATTATTAGAGTTGTTATACAGTCTAACGTTAATTATTAGAGTTGTTATACAGTCTAACGTTAATTATTAGAGTTGTTATACAGTCTAACGTTAATTATTAGAGTTGTTATACAGTCTAACGTTAATTATTAGGAGTTGTTATACAGTCTAACGTTAATTATTAGAGTTGTTATACAGTCTAACGTTAATTATTAGAGTTGTTATACAGTCTAACGTTAATTATTAGAGTTGTTATACAGTCTAACGTTAATTATTAGAGTTGTTATACAGTCTAACGTTAATTATTAGAGTTGTTATACAGTCTAACGTTAATTATTAGAGTTGTTATACAGTCTAACGTTAGTTATTAGAGTTGTTATACAGTCTAACGTTAATTATTAGAGTTGTTATACAGTCTAACGTTAATTATTAGAGTTGTTATACAGTCTAACGTTAATTATTAGAGTTGTTATACAGTCTAACGTTAATTATTAGAGTTGTTATACAGTCTAACGTTAATTATTAGAGTTGTTATACAGTCTAACGTTAATTATTAGAGTTGTTGTAAAGTCTAACGTAAATTATTAGAGTTGTTATACAGTCTAACGTTAGTTATTAGAGTTGTTATACAGTCTAACGTTAATTATTAGAGTTGTTATACAGTCTAACGTTAATTATTAGAGTTGTTATACAGTCTAACGTTAATTATTAGAGTTGTTATACAGTCTAACGTTAATTATTAGAGTTGTTATACAGTCTAACGTTAATTATTAGAGTTGTTATACAGTCTAACGTTAATTATTAGAGTTGTTATACAGTCTAACGTTAATTATTAGAGTTGTTATACAGTCTAACGTTAATTATTAGAGTTGTTATACAGTCTAACGTTCGTTATTACGGAGTTGGGCTGTTCTTACGCACGACGCAACGCGGCGATAAAGATATTAGCCATATATCACTAACCCCCCAAGGTGCCGCCTTGCTATTATAAACTGGTTACTAACGTAATTAGAGCAGTAAAAATAAATGTTTTGTCAAACTCAAATCAAATCAAATCACATTTTATTGGTCGCATACACATGTTTAAAATATGTTATTGCGGGTGTAGCAAAATGTTCCCATCTCCAACAGTGCAGTAATATCTAACAATACACACAAATCTATAAGTAAAATAATGGAATTAAGAAATATATAAATATTTGGACGAGCAATGTCATTGTGTGTGTGTGTGTATATATATATATATATATACAGTGCATTTTGAAAGTATTCAGACCCCTTGATTTTTTCCACATGTTGTTACGTTACAGCCTTTTCCTGAAATGGATTCAATGGTTTTTTCCCCTCCTCAATCTATACACAATATTCCATAATGACAAAGTGAAAACAGGTTTTTAGAAATGTTTGCAAATGTATATAAAGAAATATGAAAATATATACCTTATTTACATAAGTATTCAGACCCTTTGCTATGAGAATCGAAATTGAGCTCAGGTTCATCCTGTTTCCATTGATCATCCTTGAGATGTTTCTACAACTTGATTGGAGTCCACCTGTGGTAAATTCAATTGATTGGACATGATTTAGAACGGCACACACCTGTCTATATAAGGTCCCACAGTTGTCAGTGCATGTCAGAGCAAAAACCAAGCTTGAATGTCAAGTGAATGCCAAGTGTCACATCTGGAGGAAACCTGTTCACCAACCCTACGTTGAAGCATGGTGGTGGCAGCATCATGCTCTGGGGATGTTTTTCAGTGGCAGGGACTGGGAGACTAGTCAGGATCAAGGGAAATACAAACAGAGCAAATTACAGAGAGATCCTTGATGAAAACCAGCTCCAGAGCGCTCAGGACCTCAGACTGGTGCGAAGGTTTACCTTCCAACAAGACAACGACCCTATGTACACAGCCAAGACAATGCAGTAGTGGCTTTGGGACAAGTCTCTGAATGTCCTTGAGTGGCCCAGCCAGAGCCCGGACTTGAACCCGATTGAACATCTCTGGAGAGACCTGAAAATAGCTGTATACATTTTCAATAATTTCTAAAAACTTGTTTTCACTTTGTCATTATGGGGTATTGTGTGTAGATTGATGAGGGGAAAAAACAATTGAATCCATTTTAGGAAAAGGCTGTAACGTAACAAAATGTGGAAAAAGTCAAGGGATCTGAACACTTTCCAAATGCACAGTAATATACAGTACCAGTCAAAAGTTTGGACACCTACTCATTCCAGGGTTTTTCTTTATTTGTACTATTTTCTACATTGTAGAATAATAGTGAAGACTTCAACTATGAAATAACACATATGGAATCATGTAGTAACCAAAAAAGTGTTAAACAAGTGAAAATATATTTTATATTTGAGATTCTTCAAATAGCCACCCTTCAACCATCTTCCCAGTCACCTTGCCGTGGTTAAATGCAGTGGTTTGCGCTTTCAGTTTTGCGCGAATGCTGCCGTCTATCCATGGTTTTTGGTTTGGGTAGGTTTTAATCGTCACAGTGAGAACAACATCCCCTATACACTTCCTGATGAAGCCAGTTACCGTGTCAGTGTATACGTCAATATTATTCTCAAAGGTAACCCAGAACATATCCCAGTCTAGGTGATCAAAACAATCTTGAAGCATAGATTCTGATTGGTCAGACCAGTGTTTAATAGACCTTAGCACGGGTACTTCCTGTTTGAGTTTCTGCCTATAGGAAGGGAGGAGCAGAATGGAGTCGTGATCTGATTTGCCGAAGGGAGGGCCTTGTAGCCATCCCAGAAGGGAGAGTAACAATGGTCGAGAGTTTTTGAAGCGCGACTACTACAGGCGATGTGTTGATAGAACCTCGGTAGCGTTTTCCCCAGATTTGCTTTATTAAAGTCCCCAGCTATAATAAATGCGACCTCAGGATATGCAGTTTCCAGATATGCAGTTTCCAGTGTAGTTCCTTGAGAGACAATCAGCATTCAGGGCTCGAACCACCCAGTTTATAACATTAGTTATAGCACAGTATTGTTGAATACTCGTTTCTGATTGGCTAGAAGGGCATTCTAGAATGGACATTAAAACCAGATAACGGGACAGTTGGAAAAAATATCGGGACGCCTTGCAATCATGACTACACAGTATGCGACTACACATGCAGACCATACTTGCTACAAAGTTACAGAAATCTAAACCAACAACCACACAAACTGAAATTGGATATATTGTAAACGCAGGTCCAACGAGGGAGAACTTAGCTAGCTAGCATTGATTTGTTTTAGCAGAGACATATTTTTTGGGCAACGGATAAAGTCTACAAAACGTAGTCCACTCTGTTACAGATTCTAGTTTTGGAAATAGAAAACTGTATTGAGATCAAATGTTTCATCGAGGAGAAAATTAGCAGAATGTCGGCCAAAATCCATCTTGTTCCATCTTCTCCCACTGCCGGCCACTGGGCTTCCTCTCATCACCATATTTGGTAGTGAGTGGAAATGCCAACCGGATGCTTCATATTTATACATCTGGTGAAACATCTGGCTCATTGTTCTAGCTGTGGTTATACAGTCTAACGTTAATTAATGTTAGTTATTACATAGTTATACAGTCCAACGTTAGTTATTACAGTTATTTACATTTTACATTTACATTTGAGTAATTTAGCAGATGCTCTTGTTCAGAGCGACTTACAGTTAGTGAGTGCATACATTTTTCGTGCTCAACAGTTTCCCATGTGTATCAAGAATGGTCCACCACCCAGAGGACATCCAGCCAACTTTACACAACTGTAGAAAGCATTGGAGTCAACATGGGCAAGCATCCCTGTGGAACGCTTTTGACACCTTGTAGAGTCCAGGCCCTGACACCTTGTAGAGTCCAGGCCCTGACACCTTGTAGAGTCCATGCCCTGACACCTTGTAGAGTCCATGCCCTGACACCTTGTAGAGTCCAGGCCCTGACACCTTGTAGAGTCCATGCCCTGACACCTTGTAGAGTCCATGCCCTGACACCTGGGCCAGGCCCTGACACCTTGTAGAGTCCAGGCCCTGACACCTGTAGAGTCCAGGCCCTGACACCTTGTAGAGTCCAGGCCCTGACACCTTGTAGAGTCCAGGCCCTGACACCTTGTAGAGTCCAGGCCCTGACACCTTGTAGAGTCCAGGCCCTGACACCTTGTAGAGTCCAGGCCCTGACACCTTGTAGAGTCCAGGCCCTGACACCTTGTAGAGTCCAGGCCCTGACACCTTGTAGAGTCCAGGCCCTGACACCTTGTAGAGTCCAGGCCCTGACACCTTGTAGAGTCCAGGCCCTGACACCTTGTAGAGTCCAGGCCCTGACACCTTGTCAGAGTCCAGGCCCTGACACCTTGTAGAGTCCAGGCCCTGACACCTTGTAGAGTCCAGGCCCTGACACCTTGTAGAGTCCAGGCCCTGACACCTTGTAGAGTCCAGGCCCTGACACCTTGTAGAGTCCAGGCCCTGACACCTTGTAGAGTCCAGGCCCTGACACCTTGTAGAGTCCAGGCCCTGACACCTTGTAGAGTCCATGCCCTGACACCTTGTAGAGTCCAGGCCCTGACACCTTGTAGAGTCCATGCCCTGACACCTTGTAGAGTCCAGGCCCTGACACCTTGTAGAGTCCAGGCCCTGACACCTTGTAGAGTCCAGGCCCTGACACCTTGTAGAGTCCAGGCCCTGACACCTTGTAGAGTCCAGGCCCTGACACCTTGTAGAGTCCAGGCCCTGACACCTTGTAGAGTCCAGGCCCTGACACCTTGTAGAGTCCAGGCCCTGACACCTTGTAGAGTCCAGGCCCTGACACCTTGTAGAGTCCAGGCCCTGACACCTTGTAGAGTCCAGGCCCTGACACCTTGTAGAGTCCAGGCCCTGACACCTTGTAGAGTCCAGGCCCTGACACCTTGTAGAGTCCATGCCCTGACACCTTGTAGAGTCCAGGCCCTGACACCTTGTAGAGTCCAGGCCCTGACACCTTGTAGAGTCCAGGCCCTGACACCTTGTAGAGTCCAGGCCCTGACACCTTGTAGAGTCCAGGCCCTGACACCTTGTAGAGTCCAGGCCCTGACACCTTGTAGAGTCCATGCCCTGACACCTTGTAGAGTCCAGGCCCTGACACCTTGTAGAGTCCAGGCCCTGACACCTTGTAGAGTCCAGGCCCTGACACCTTGTAGAGTCCAGGCCCTGACACCTTGTAGAGTCCAGGCCCTGACACCTTGTAGAGTCCAGGCCCTGACACCTTGTAGAGTCCAGGCCCTGACACCTTGTAGAGTCCAGGCCCTGACACCTTGTAGAGTCCAGGCCCTGACACCTTGTAGAGTCCAGGCCCTGACACCTTGTAGAGTCCAGGCCCTGACACCTTGTAGAGTCCAGGCCCTGACACCTTGTAGAGTCCAGGCCCTGACACCTTGTAGAGTCCAGGCCCTGACACCTTGTAGAGTCCATGCCCTGACACCTTGTAGAGTCCAGTTCCTGACACCTTGTAGAGTCCAGGCCCTGACACCTTGTAGAGTCCAGGCCCTGACACCTTGTAGAGTCCAGGCCCTGACACCTTGTAGAGTCCATGCCCTGACACCTTGTAGAGTCCATGCCCTGACACCTTGTAGAGTCCAGGCCCTGACACCTTGTAGAGTCCATGCCCTGACACCTTGTAGAGTCCAGGCCCTGACACCTTGTAGAGTCCAGGCCCTGACACCTTGTAGAGTCCATGCCCTGACACCTTGTAGAGTCCAGGCCCTGACACCTTGTAGAGTCCAGGCCCTGACACCTTGTAGAGTCCAGGCCCTGACACCTTGTAGAGTCCATGCCCTGACACCTTGTAGAGTCCAGGCCCTGACACCTTGTAGAGTCCAGGCCCTGACACCTTGTAGAGTCCAGGCCCTGACACCTTGTAGAGTCCAGGCCCTGACACCTTGTAGAGTCCAGGCCCTGACACCTTGTAGAGTCCAGGCCCTGACACCTTGTAGAGTCCAGGCCCTGACACCTTGTAGAGTCCATGCCCTGACACCTTGTAGAGTCCAGGCCCTGACACCTTGTAGAGTCCAGGCCCTGACACCTTGTAGAGTCCAGGCCCTGACACCTTGTAGAGTCCAGGCCCTGACACCTTGTAGAGTCCAGGCCCTGACACCTTGTAGAGTCCAGGCCCTGACACCTTGTAGAGTCCAGGCCCTGACACCTTGTAGAGTCCAGGCCCTGACACCTTGTAGAGTCCAGGCCCTGACACCTTGTAGAGTCCAGGCCCTGACACCTTGTAGAGTCCAGGCCCTGACACCTTGTAGAGTCCAGGCCCTGACACCTTGTAGAGTCCAGGCCCTGACACCTTGTAGAGTCCAGGCCCTGACGGATTGAGGCTGTTCTGATATTAAAGGTCTACAGGACAGTCAGGCAGTCAAGAGTTCAGCCTGGCTCAGTCCCTCAGGGCTGCTGTGGTTCTCTCTCTCCCCCTCCCTTCTCTCCCCTATCCCTCTCTCCCTCCCTTCTCTCCCCTCTCTCTCTCTCCCTCCCTTCTCTCCCCTCTCTCTCCCCCTCCCTTATTCCTCTCTCCCTCCCTTCTCTCCCCTATCTCTCTCTCCCTCCCTTCTCTCCCCTATCTCTCTCCCCCTCCCTTCTCTCCCCTATCTCTCTCTCCCTCCCTTCTCTCCCCTATCTCTCTCCCCCTCCCTTCTCTCCTCTATCTCTCTCTCCCCTATCTCTCTCCCCCTCCCTTCTCTCCCCTATCTCTCTCCCCCTCCCTTCTCTCCCCTATCTCTCTCCCCCTCCCTTCTCTCCCATATCTCTCTCTCCCTCCCTCCTCTCCCCTATCCCTCTCTCCCTCCCTTCTCTCCCCCTCCCTTCTCTCTCCCTCCCTTCTCTCCCTATCCCTCTCTCCCTCCCTTCTCTCCCATATCTCTCTCTCCCTCCCTCCTCTCCCCTATCCCTCTCTCCCTCCCTTCTCTCCCCTATCTCTCTCCCCCTCCCTTCTCTCCCATATCTCTCTCTCCCTCCCTCCTCTCCCCTATCCCTCTCTCCCTCCCTTCTCTCCCCCTCCCTTCTCTCTCCCTCCCTTCTCTCCCCTATCCCTCTCTCCCTCCCTTCTCTCCCATATCTCTCTCTCCCTCCCTCCTCTCCCCTATCCCTCTCTCCCTCCCTTCTCTCTCCCTCCCTTCTCTCCCCTATTCCTCTCTCCCTCCCTTCTCTCCCCTATCCCTCTCTCCCTCCCTTCTCTCCCCTATCCCTCTCTCCCTCCTTCTCTCTCCCTCCCTTCTCTCTCCCTCCCTTCTCTCCACTATCCCTCTCTCCCTCCATTCTCTCTCCTCTCTCTCTCTCCCTCCCTTCTCTCCCCTCTCTCTCTCCCTCCCTTCTCTCCCCTATCCCTCTCTCCCTCCCTTCTCTCCCCTATCCCTCTCTCCCTCCCTTCTCTCCCCTCTCTCTCTCCCTCCCTTCTCTCCTCTCTCTCTCTCCCTCCCTTCTCTCCACTATCCCTCTCTCCCTCCATTCTCTCCCCTCTCTCTCTCCCTCCCTTCTCTCCCTCTCTCTCTCCCTCCCTTCTCTCCCCTATCCCTCTCTCCCTCCCTTCTCTCCCCTATCTCTCTCCCTCCCTTCTCTCCCCTCTCTCTCTCCCTCCCTTCTCTCCTCTATCCCTCTCTCCCTCCCTCCTCTCTCCCTCCCTTCTCTCCCCTATCCCTCTCTCCCTCCCTTCTCTCCCCCTCCCTTCTCTCCCCTATCCCTCTCTCCCTCCTTCTCTCTCCCTCCCTTCTCTCCACTATCCCTCTCTCCCTCCATTCTCTCCCCTCTCTCTCTCTCCCTCCCTTCTCTCCCCTCTCTCTCTCCCTCCCTTCTCTCCCCTATCCCTCTCTCCCTCCCTTCTCTCCCCCTCTCTCTCCCTCCCTTCTCTCCTCTCTCTCTCTCCTCCCTTCTCTCCACTATCCCTCTCTCCTCCATTCTCTCCCTCTCTCTCTCTCCCTCCCTTCTCTCCCCTCTCTCTCTCCCTCCCTTCTCTCCCTATCCCTCTCTCCCTCCCTTCTCTCCCCTCTCTCTCTCCCTCCCTTCTCTCCCCTCTCTCTCTCCCTCCCTTCTCTCCTCTATCCCTCTCTCCCCCCTCCTCTCTCCCTCCCTTCTCTCCCCTATCCCTCTCTCCCTCCCTTCTCTCCCCCTCCCTTCTCTCCCTATTCCTCTCTCCCTCCTTCTCTCTCCCTCCCTTCTCTCCACTATCCCTCTCTCCCTCCATTCTCTCCCCTCTCTCTCTCTCCCTCCCTTCTCTCCCCTCTCTCTCTCCCTCCCTTCTCTCCCCTATCCCTCTCTCCCTCCCTTCTCTCCCCTCTCTCTCTCCCTCCCTTCTCTCCTCTCTCTCTCTCCCTCCCTTCTCTCCACTATCCCTCCCTCCCTCCATTCTCTCCCCTCTCTCTCTCTCCCTCCCTTCTCTCTCTCTCCCTTCTCTCCCCTATCCCTCTCTCCCTCCCTTCTCTCCCCTATCTCTCTCCCTCCCTTCTCTCCCCTCTCTCTCTCCCTCCCTTCTCTCCCCTATCCCTCTCTCCCTCCCTTCTCTCCCCTCTCTCTCTCCCTCCCTTCTCTCCTCTATCCCTCTCTCCCTCCCTTCTCTCTCACTCCCTTCTCTCCCTCCCTTCTCTCTCCTATCCCTCCCTCCCCTATCTCCCTCTCCCGGTGGCCATGAAAAGCAATCAGTCTTATAGTCCAGAGAGCCCAGCCCTCTCCTCTCCTCTCCCTGGACTCTACCTCTCTTTAATTACAGCACTCAGCAGCACCGAGGAGAAACACTGCACAGGCTGGAGTAGCATAGATCTAGTAGGATATGGTAGAGTTATTCTAGACAGCATAGATCTAGTAGGCAGCATAGATCTAGTAGACAGCATAGATCTAGTAGGATATGGTAGAGTTATTCTAGACAGCATAGATCTAGTAGGATATGGTAGAGTTATTCTAGACAGCATAGATCTAGTAGGATATGGTAGAGTTATTCTAGACAGCATAGATCTAGTAGGATATGGTAGAGTTATTCTAGACAGCATAGATCTAGTAGGCAGCATAGATCTAGTAGGATTTTAGCTAGCTAACATTAGCATTGCTAGCTGATGACAACATTGCCATCTGTCTAAAGTTAATTTGACAACATGATAATGCTAGCAAAGTAGTTTCCTACCAAATATTTGACTACTTTAGCAATGTCATGGTATTTCCAGGCACTATAGTGTAATTTAGACTAAACAGTAGTTAGCCTCCGTCCAGAATGACTGGGCTCATCACCACCTTTAGGGCACCACTATGGCACCGCCAGCAGAGGGCGCCTTGAGAACATTCATAACAATGGCATGACGCGACCGAGTGACGGAGGTGCAACCTGTGAATATGGTAGGAGATGTTACAATACAGGCCACAGAGAAGGATGAAAAGCCCAGTCTCGATAGTGTAAATAAAGCATAACAGCATTGAAAAGTGACTGCAGAGACAGTGGAAGGCTGCGTCGACTAACAGTGGAAACGTCTGTGTACACCAGCTTGTGGCTTTATTGGTCCAGTACGACTTAACGCTTCAACTTTCCTTTCTTACCATCACAGAACCCTGACAGAACCCACCAGACCCTCCCTCTCTGACAGACGGACAGGCGGACGGACAGACAGGGGTTCTGATCTGTGAACTGTGAGGGGAATCTGTAACATTTCATTGGACCCAGTCTCTAACTTAGTTTCCATCAGCAGAAGACAGCGTTGTTACAGAGAACAAAGATAGTACATAAATAGAGAAGAGATCTGACTGAACAAAGATACAGCAGCTACACACAGTCTCCTATTCACAGAGCATCATAGACTGGAGATAGATATGGTTTGATATGATAGCTGATAGCTCCAGTCATTTAAGCCTTGGTATCTGTCATGTTCCTGTAAGGCTGGCCAGGCTGGTGGAGGACTGGACAGAAGGATCCCTCTCTCCTCCTGCGTCCCACCTCGACCCCAGCTCCCTGGTCTCTCCTCCTGCGTCCCACCTCGACCCCAGCTCCCTGGTCTCTCCTCCTGCGTCCCACCTCGACCCCAGCTCCCTGGTCTCTCCTCCTGCGTCCCACCTCGACCCCAGCTCCCTGTTCTCTCTCCTCCTGCGTCCCACCTCGACCCCAGCTCCCTGGTCTCTCCTCCTGCGTCCCACCTCGACCCCAGCTCCCTGGTCTCTCCTCCTGCGTCCCACCTCGACCCCAGCTCCCTGGGGCAGCTATCTAGCTATGCAGCACACTGTGCCATCAGTCACACATCATGATGAAACCCTCATCAACGTGTCAACTTAATTTACCCCTCTGATGCTCTCCTTCTTGCTCTCTCTCTCTCTACCTCTGTCTCTCTCTCTGTCTCACGTTTTTAGAATGGGTGTTTTCAATGGAGATAAATCTGTTACAATCTGTTTCTTTATATTTTTTTCTATCCTAGAGTTCAGATTGGGCCCGATGACACCTTTTCATATATAAAGTATTTGGCTGTAAAGAGTCATTCATTAATTAATGGTTAATTATTGTGTCTCTATTCCATTGAGAGGAATCAGAGCAAAACCTCCCACATGAATGAACTGAGTCTGAGAGCACAGCTAGAAGGATGATGATGTACTGGTTATTATACAGAATTACTCCAGAAGACCATCCCAACAGAACTAACACTACATCAATGAAATAGAAACCTCATTCAAATAACGTTCCTTTTTTAAAATCAATTCAACCCAATATGATTTACAAAGCATTCAACCACAAGAATAAGCAATTCCATAAATATTCCATAGAGTCTACATGTCCCTATTCCCTAGTCATTGTATAGACTTCTATTTATCGCTGTATGTCTGTATGGGGCATCCAGCCAACACCTGTCATGTTGCTCTACTGTGTGTGTCAGAGTATGTGAACGGAGATGAGCATCACTCATGGAGCGCCTCTCCAGCGCTCGGAGATGAGCATCACTCATGGAGCGCCTCTCCAGCGCGCGGAGATGAGCATCACTCATGGAGCGCCTCTCCAGCGCTCGGAGATGAGCATCACTCATGGAGCGCCTCTCCAGCGCGCGGAGATGAGCATCACTCATGGAGCACCTCTCGGAGATGAGCATCACTCATGGAGCGCCTCTCCAGCGCGCAGAGATAAGCATCACTCATGGAGCGCCTCTCCAGCGCGCGGAGATGAGCATCACTCATGGAGCGCCTCTCCAACGCGCCGAGATGAGCATCACTCATGGAGCGCCTCTCCAGCGCGCGGAGATGAGCATCACTCATGGAGCGCCTCTCCAGCGCGCGGAGATGAGCATCACTCATGGAGCGCCTCTCCAGCGCTCGGAGATGAGCATCACTCATGGAGCGCCTCTCCAGCGCGCAGAGATAAGCATCACTCATGGAGCGCCTCTCCAGCGCGCGGAGATGAGCATCACTCATGGAGCGCCTCTCCAGCGCGCGGAGATGAGCATCACTCATGGAGCGCCTCTCCAGCGCTCGACATCCTTTCCAACTGCTCCTCTAAAAACCACTCCTGGCTCACAGGAAGAAAAAACAACTGCAGTGCCAAATTAGCTCCATTCATTAAAATCACAATTTAACCAACACCCATTTATTTTTGTGACTACCTGGACCTACCATTTTGGTTTTGAAGTATTTGAAACCAAACCATATGATTTGAATGAAAAGTATTTTAATAAACATGAAAAGGTGAATGTAAGAAGCGCTCATCATTTCAAATAGGCTACATGTCATTTTAAACAGCATATAAACTAAATCTAAATAGGTCAGGAGCTACAAATAAATACAGTGTGAAGCATTTGCGAGTGCGACACAATGGGCTGGTTGGGTCATAAAGCGCTCAGCATTTAAACAACATTCAGTTGTATTAAATCATTATAGTCTATAAATTGCGTAAATAGGCTGTGACTTACTTGGAATTAAATACAAAATTAAACGAAAAATGCCTTATTAGGTTTAGTCTACAGTGCCTTTGAATTCATTTTTAGAAACGCAAGTTTGGCCAGTCTGTGGCTTCAGGCTCATGCGATGGTGCCTGGAGAGCAGGCCAATAGCGGAGAATATCCTCTCCATGGTGCCTGGAGAGCCAGCCAGCAGCGGAGAATATCCTCTCCATGGTGCCTGGAGAGCCGGCCAGCAGCGGAGAATATCCTCTCCATGGTGCCTGGAGAGCCGGCCAGCAGCGGAGAATATCCTCTCCATGGTGCCTGGAGAGCCGGCCAGCAGCGGAGAATATCCTCTCCATGGTGCCTGGCGAGCCAGCCAGCAGCGGAGAATATCCTCTCCATGGTGCCTGGAGAGCAGGCCAGCAGCGGAGAATATCCTCTCCATGGTGCCTGGCGAGCCAGCCAGCAGCGGAGAATATCCTCTCCACGGTGCCTGGAGAGCCAGCCAGCAGCGGAGAATATCCTCTCCATGGTGCCTGGAGAGCCAGCCAGCAGTGGAGAATATCCTCTCCACGGTGCCTGGAGAGCCAGCCAGCAGCGGAGAATATCCTCTCCATGGTGCCTGGAGAGCCGGCCAGCAGCGGAGAATATCCTCTCCATGGTGCCTGGAGAGCCGGCCAGCAGCGGAGAATATCCTCTCCATGGTGCCTGGAGAGCCGGCCAGCAGCGGAGAATATCCTCTCCCCCCCTGAAGAGCCGGCCAGCAGCGGAGAATATCCTCTCCATGGTGCCTGGAGAGCCGGCCAGCAGCGGAGAATATCCTCTCCACGGTGCCTGGAGAGCCGGCCAGCAGCGGAGAATATCCTCTCCCCCCCTGCAGAGCCGGCCAGCAGCGGAGAATATCCTCTCCCCCCCTGCAGAGCCGGCCAGCAGCGGAGAATATCCTCTCCATGGTGCCTGGAGAGCCGGCCAGCAGCGGAGAATATCCTCTCCCCCCCTGCAGAGCCGGCCAGCAGCGGAGAATATCCTCTCGTCCCTGCAGAGCCGGCCAGCAGCGGAGAATATCCTCTCCATGTGCCTGCAGAGCAGGCCAGCAGCGGAGAATATCCTCTCCCCCTGCAGAGCCAGCCAGCAGCGGAGAATATCCTCTCCCCTGCAGAGCCAGCCAGCAGCGGAGAATATCCTCTCCCCCCTGCAGAGCCAGCCAGCAGCGGAGAATATCCTCTCCCCCTGCAGAGCCGGCCAGCAGCGGAGAATATCCTCTCCCCTGCAGAGCAGGCCAGCAGCGGAGAATATCCTCTCCCCCTGCAGAGCCGGCCAGCAGGTGGAGAATATCCTCTCCCCCTGCAGAGCCGGCCAGCAGCGGAGAATATCCTCTCCCCCTGCAGAGCCGGCCAGCAGCGGAGAATATCCTCTCCGTGCCTGCAGAGCCGGCCAGCAGCGGAGAATATCCTCTCCCCCTGCAGAGCCGGCCAGCAGCGGAGAATATCCTCTCCCCCTGCAGAGCCGGCCAGCAGCGGAGAATATCCTCTCCCCCTGCAGAGCCGGCCAGCAGCGGAGAATATCCTCTCCCCCTGCAGAGCCGGCCAGCAGCGGAGAATATCCTCTCCCCCTGCAGAGCCGGCCAGCAGCGGAGAATATCCTCTCTCCCTGCAGAGCCAGCCAGCAGCGGAGAATATCCTCTCCTCCCTGCAGAGCCGGCCAGCAGCGGAGAATATCCTCTCCCCCCTGCAGAGCCAGCCAGCAGCGGAGAATATCCTCTCCCCCCTGCAGAGCCAGCCAGCAGCGGAGAATATCCTCTCCCCCTGCAGAGCCGGCCAGCAGCGGAGAATATCCTCTCCCCCCTGCAGAGCCAGCCAGCAGCGGAGAATATCCTCTCCCCCTGCAGAGCCGGCCAGCAGCGGAGAATATCCTCTCCCCCCTGCAGAGCCAGCCAGCAGCGGAGAATATCCTCTCCCCCCTGCAGAGCCGGCCAGCAGCGGAGAATATCCTCTCCTCCCTGCAGAGCCGGCCAGCAGCGGAGAATATCCTCTCCCCTGCAGAGCCGGCCAGCAGCGGAGAATATCCTCTCCCCTGCAGAGCCAGCCAGCAGCGGAGAATATCCTCTCCCGCCTGCAGAGCCGGCCAGCAGCGGAGAATATCCTCTCCCCCTGCAGAGCCGGCCAGCAGCGGAGAATATCCTCTCCCCCTGCAGAGCCGGCCAGCAGCGGAGAATATCCTCTCCCCCTGCAGAGCCAGCCAGCAGCGGAGAATATCCTCTCCCCCTGCAGAGCCGGCCAGCAGCGGAGAATATCCCTCTCCCCTGCAGAGCCAGCCAGCAGCGGAGAATATCCTCTCCCTCCCTGCAGAGCCGGCCAGCAGCGGAGAATATCCTCTCCGCCCTGCAGAGCCGGCCAGCAGCGGAGAATATCCTCTCCCCCCCTGCAGAGCCAGCCAGCAGCGGAGAATATCCTCTCCACGGTGCCTGGAGAGCCGGCCAGCAGCGGAGAATATCCTCTCCCCCCCTGCAGAGCCGGCCAGCAGCGGAGAATATCCTCTCCCCCCCTGCAGAGCCAGCCAGCAGCGGAGAATATCCTCTCCCCCTGCAGAGCCGGCCAGCAGCGGAGAATATCCTCTCCCCCTGCAGAGCCAGCCAGCAGCGGAGAATATCCTCTCCCCCTGCAGAGCCGGCCAGCAGCGGAGAATATCCTCTCCCCCTGCAGAGCCGGCCAGCAGCGGAGAATATCCTCTCCCCCTGCAGAGCCAGCCAGCAGCTGAGAATATCCTCTCCCCCCCTGCAGAGCCAGCCAGCAGCGGAGAATATCCTCTCCCCCTGCAGAGCCGGCCAGCAGCGGAGAATATCCTCTCCCCCCCTGCAGAGCCAGCCAGCAGCGGAGAATATCCTCTCCCCCCCTGCAGAGCCGGCCAGCAGCGGAGAATATCCTCTCCCCCCCTGCAGAGCCAGCCAGCAGCGGAGAATATCCTCTCCCCCCCTGCAGAGCCAGCCAGCAGCGGAGAATATCCTCTCCCCCCCTGCAGAGCCGGCCAGCAGCGGAGAATATCCTCTCCCCCCCTGCAGAGCCGGCCAGCAGCGGAGAATATCCTCTCCCCCCCTGCAGAGCCGGCCAGCAGCGGAGAATATCCTCTCCCCCCCTGCAGAGCCGGCCAGCAGCGGAGAATATCCTCTCCCCCCCTGCAGAGCCGGCCAGCAGCGGAGAATATCCTCTCCCCCCCTGCAGAGCCACAGGGGAAGCTAAACACCCCTTTGGCCTCTCTCGCCAGGCTGGGCAGAGATGCAGTTGTTTTAAAAAAAAATTCTATAGGTAGGCCTAAAGGTTTTTAAGCAAAATAACCCAATCAAAACGGAAAGCTCCTTGAAATAGGTAATATGCCAGGACTATTGGGCCAAAATCAATGATGGCCTTTAGTATAGACATTAGAACAAAAATGGTGCTGAGCGCTTTATGACCCAACCAGCCCATTGTGTCGCACTCGCAAATGCTTCACACTGTATTTATTTGTAGCTCCTGACCTATTTAGATTTAGTTTATATGCTGTTTAAAATGACATGTAGCCTATTATCTACACACCTCGTTCCTTTCTTTTCGTATGTGCAAGCATGTGCACATAGTAAGTACACCATAATGCTTTCGGGATAAAAGTTACGTGTCTTTTCAGATTCCACAATGATTCTTTAGTTGTGGACACTACGTCACCGCACTCCTGCTCTTGGTCCTCATCTTTCTGAGTCACCTTGATTTAGCACCGGTGTGTTTAAATCAGTTTCTTTATGAAAATATTTAGTGAACTCCATGACAGTAGCTAAAGCAAGGGGCTGTAGCAGCGCACAGGTAGACTACAGATGCATGCTGGGCCGGGCACGCGCTGAGCCCTACTGTAGCAAAGTTGGAGCCGGCGAGAAGCCGACGCTTAACGCTTCGAACACACCGTCTGTTTCATTGCGTTTTGGGACACCAGAAGTACATTCATTCCCAATGGAACGCTGCGTTTGCCTTGCAGCATTGCGTTGCAGAGGCGGTTGCAGTGCGTTCTGTGTGGCGCAAATGTTGGATTTATGGAATTTATGCGTCAAACTGTAAGCGTAGACGGGTTGACAGAAATGGTAGCAGAAGGTGAATGTTGAACTTTTGTTGCACACATATCTAGATGATGCTGCATACTATTTTTGCGCGAAACACAGTCGGTGTGTTCGAAGCGTTAGCCTTTGGGTATGTCGCTCTGCTCCAGTCTAATTGGGCAGCTACCGCTCCTGGCTCCACGCCGCTAACATACTCTGGTGTGTGTTCACTGATATAGGAACCTACCTCACCATGCAGATGTGGAGAGCAGCATGTGGCATGTCCTGATTCAACAGAGGCCCATGTTTTATTCCATAGGGAATATTTCTTTACATAAATAATCTATCAATAATTTATAAAGGATTTATCTGATTGTGGAGCTGGGAACCTCTCAGTGCAGGTGTGGAGTGTGTGTGACGTCCCGATGTGTTTAAATCCTATTGAGTTCACTTACACGTGACATCTCTTAACGTGCTGTGTAGGCTATGGCGGTTCCTCTCTGCTGTGAATGTGATGTTTTTTTTTTTTTTTCGCAGATAGAGAGAGATAATATGGTAATCTATGTAGCAGTGACGACTGACTCGTGGATAATCCCTCTGACAGTTGTTCCCGAGCCAAGGATGAGCAGCGCATGCTTGGAGAAACCCACGTAGTCTTCCAATAATAAGGCTGTGTTATTGATAAATAACGTTTATATGTTTTTATTTACGCATACACAGAGCTGTCATGGGTAGCCTATTTGCACAAATGCAGCCCTCCATAGTAAGGCATACAGTCCAATAAGGTGATGTGAATATCGGCAGAATAATTGAACGTGCTCCCTACCTCCAGCTCCTGGATGCAAACAAACGGTGTTTTTCCTTATCGTGAAGGGATCTCTCTCTGTCGCCTTTTAGACCGATATCAGAGATGTTTCTTTCCCCGGAAACACGGACAGGTCCGCGGCATGATCCCGTGTTCTGCCGCCGCCCCCAGAACACCGGGCCTCGGTTAGTCAGGCGCCTCTCTCTCAGTGATGGAGGAGAAGGGAGCGAGGTCCTCCTCTCCCCTGCCGCTCCATTTTCAAATAGCCTACACAAGGATTGGTATTCCAGGAACGGAGCAAGGGAAAACTAGGGATGTCAGTCAGCAGTGTGCCATGTAAAACCTCCGTGTGGCTGGATAAGGCCGACCAGTAACTCCGGCGGGTCTGTCCCTATATGAGGAGCTTGATGCTGCATTTGGTCACCGCGGCGGAGGAGTCTCTCTCTCTCTCTCTCTCTCTCTCTCTCTCTCTCTCTCTCTCTCTCTCTCTCTCTTCTCTATCTTTTTGAATCGACGCAAGCAAGGCCACACACACGCATCGCTCACTGGACGCGCAGCATTAAATGAGGTCCCAGCCCAGAGAAGGGCGACCAGCCGGTCTAAATACTCTATCATAATTACACTGGGACACTGCAATGACATGAATAATAAATGCTCATATATTATTACATGGTGACATTGATATTTGATATAATCTCCTATATCATAGTCACTTCCTATGGAATCATACACTAATGTAGCCTGACATCCACATAAATGAACACTAAAGCCTACACTATACATATGAACTGATACCAAGCATCTAGAGTATGAATAGTGGGTCCATATGGAGAGTCCTTGGGGATGTCCCAAAAGGCACCCTATAACCTATAGGACTATAGAGCCCAGGGTACTGTATAGGGAATAGGATGCTGTTTGGAACGTAGACCCTTGGTTAGTCAGAGGCTGATCCCTGAGGCAGTATGACCTCACCAGGACCCTAACAGGGCTCCCTGCAGGTTACACCTATCCTGGCCCTAACAGGGCTCCCTGCAGGTTACACCTAGCCTGACCCTAACAGGGCTCCCTGCAGGTTACACCTATCCTGGCCCTAACAGGGCTCCCTGAAGGTTACACCTAGCCTGGCCCTAACAGGGCTCCCTGCAGGTTACACCTAGCCCGACCCCTAACAGGGCTCCTGCAGGTTCACCTATCCTGGCCCTAACAGGGCTCCCTGAAGGGTTACACCTAGCCTGACCCTAACAGGGCTCTCTGCAGGTTACACCTAGCCTGACCCTAACAGGGCTCCCCTGCAGGTTACACCTAGCCTGACCCTAACAGGGCTCTCTGCAGGTTACACCTAGCCTGACCCTAACAGGGCTCCCTGCAGGTTAGCACCTAGCCTGACCCTAACAGGGCTCCCTGCAGGTTACACCTAGCCTGACCCTAACAGGGCTCCCTGAAGGTTACACCTAGCCTGACCCTAACAGGGCTCTCTGCAGGTTACACCTAGCCTGACCCTAACAGGGCTCCCTGCAGGTTACACCTAGCCTGACCCTAACAGGGCTCTCTGCAGGTTACACCTAGCCTGACCCTAACAGGGCTCCCTGCAGGTTACACCTAGCCTGACCCTAACAGGGCTCCCTGCAGGTTACACCTAGCCTGACCCTAACAGGGCTCTCTGCAGGTTACACCTAGCCTGACCTTAACAGGGCTCCCTGAAGACTCCACAATGAGATAGGGTGCAGGCCAGGCAGCAGGCTGTTAGCCAGCCTGCCAGCTTAGTGGAGTCTGCCACTAGCACAGTCAGTGTAGTCAGCTCAGCTTTCCCCATGGAGACCGTGTCTGTGCCTCGATCTAGGTTGAGCAAAACTAAACATGGCGGTGTTCGCCTTAGCAATCTCACTGGAATAAAGACCTCCTCCATTCCTGTCATTATTGAAAGAGATTGTGATAATATCTCACATCTCCAAATAGGGCTACTTAATGTTAGATCCCTCACTTCCAAGGCAGTCATGGTCAATCAACTAATCACTGATCATAATCTTGATGTGATTGGCCTGACTAAAACATGGCTTAAGCCTGATTAATTTCCTGTGTTAAATGAGGCCTCTCCTCCTGGTTACACTAGTGACCACATCCCCGCGCATCCAGCAAAGGCAGAGGTGTTGTTAACATTTACGATAGCAAATGTAAATGTATCCCCCCAACAAATGACTGCGTTTTTGTCTTTTGAGCTTCTAGTCATGAAATCTATGCAGCCTACTCAATCCCTTTTATAGCTACTGTTTACAGGCCTCCTGGGCCGTATACAGAGTTCCTCACTGAGTTCCTGAATTCCTATCGGACCTTGTAGTCATGGCAGATAATTCTAATTTTTGGTGACTTTAATATTCACATGGAAAAGTCCACAGACCCACTCCAAAAGGCTTTCGGAGCCATCATCGACTCAGTGGGTTCTGTCCAACATGTCTCCGGACCTACTCATTGCCACAGTCATACCCTGGATCTAGTTTTGTCCCGTGGAATAAATATTGTGGATCTAAATGTTTTTCCTCATAACTCTGGACTATCGGACCACCATCTTATTACGTTTGCAATCGCAACAAATAATCTGCTCAGACCCCAACCAAGGATCATCAAAAGCCGTGCTATAAATTCTCAGACAACCCAAAGATTCCTAGATGCCCTTCCAGACTCCTCCAGCTACTCAAGGACGTCGGAGTACAAAAATCAGTTAACCACCTAACTGAGGATCTACATTTAACCTTGCGTAATACCCTAGGATGCAGTCGCACCCCTAAAAACAAAAACAAAAACATTCGTCACAAGAAACTAGCTCCCTGGTATACAGAAAATACCCGAGCCCTGAAGCAAGCCTCCAGAAAATTGGAACAGAAACGGCGCTCCACCAAACTGGAAGTTTTCCGACTAGCTTGGAAAGACAGTACCGTGCAATATCGAAGAGCCCTCACTGCTGCTCGATCATCCTATTTTTCCAACCTAATTGAGGAGAATAAGAACCCAAAATGTATTTTTGATACTATTTCAAAGCTAACTAAAAGCAGCATTCAACAAGAGAGGATGCCTTTCACTTCAGCCGTCATGAATTCATGAACTTCTTCGACGAAAATATCATGATCATTAGAAAGCAAATTACGGACTCCTCTTTGAATCTGCGTATTTATCCAAAGCTCAGCTCTCCTGAGTCTGCACAGAACTTCCAGGACCTCGGATCAATGGAGACACTGATATTTTTTATCCTGTATCTCTTGACACATTCATGAAAGTAGTATATGAGTCTAAACCTTGAAGCTGCATACTGGACCCTATTCCAACTAAACTACTGAAAGAGCTACTTCCTGTGCTTGGCCCTCTTATGTTGAACATAATAAATGTCTCCCTATCCTCTGGATGTGAACCAAACTCACTAAAAGTGGCAGTAATAAAGCCTCTCCTGAAAAAGCCAAACCTTGACCCGGAAAATGTAAAAAACTATCGGCCTATATCGAATCTCCCAGTCCTCTCAAACATTTTAGAAAAAGCTGCTGCACAGCAAATCACTGCCTTCCTGAAGACAAATAAGGTATATGAAACGCTTCAGTCTAGTTTTAGACCCCATCATAGCACTGAGACTGCACCCGTGAAGGTGGTAAATGACCTTTTAATGGCGTCAGACCAAGGCTCTGCATCTGTCCTCGTGCTCCTAGACCTTAGTGCTGCTTTTGACTACCATCGATCACCACATTCTTTTGGAGAGATTGGAAACCCTAATTGGTCTACACGGACAAGTTCTTGCCTGGTTTAGATCTTATCTGTCGGAAAGATATCAGTTTGTCTCTGTGGATGGTTTGTCCTCTGACAAATCAATTGTAAGTTTCGGTGTTCCTCAAGGTTCTGTTTTAGGACCACTATTGTTTTCACTATATATTCTACCTCTTGGTGATGTCATTCGGAAACACAATGTCAACTTTCACTGCTATGCGGACGACACACAGCTCTACATTTTGATGAAGCCCCAAAATTGCCTTCCCTGGAAGCCTGTGTTTCAGACATTAGGAAGTGGATGGCGGCCAATTTTTTTACTTTTAAACTCCAGACAAAACAGAGATGCTAGTTCTAGGTCCCAAGAAACAAAGATCTGCTGTTGGATCTGACAATCTTTCAGTTGTCTCAAATAAAACTATGAAGGACCTCGGCGTTACTCTGGACCCTGATCTCTCTTTTGACAAACGTATCAAGAATATTTCAAGGACAGCTTTTTTCCATCTTCGTAACATTGCAAGAATCAGAAACTCTTTGTCCAAAAATGATGCAGAAAAGCTAATCCATGCTATTGTCACTTCTAGATTAGACTACTGCAATGCTCTACTCTCCGGCTACCCAGATAAAGCACTAAATACACTTCAGTTAGTGCTAAACACGGCTGCTAGAATCCTGACTAGAACCAAAAAATTTGATCATATTACTTCAGTGCTAGCCTCTACACTGGCTTCCTGTTAAGGATAGGGCTGATTTCAAGGTTTTACTGCTAACCTACAAAGCATTACATGGGCTTGCTCCTACCTATCTCTCCGATTTGGTCCTGCCGTACATACCTAGACGTACGCTACGGTCACAAGACGCAGGCCCCCTTATTGGCCCTAGAATTTCTAAGCAAACAGCTGGAGGCAGGGCTTTCTCCTATAGAGCTCCATGTTTATGGAATGGTCTGCCTATCCATGTGAGAGACGCAGACTCGGTCTCGACCTTTAAGTCTTTACTGAAGACTCGTCTCTTCAGTAGGTCCTATGATTGAGTGTAGTCTGGCCCAGGGGTGCACTGGAGCGACGAACCGCCCTTGCTGTCTCTGCCTGGCCGGCTCCACTCTCTCCACTGGGATTCTCTGCCTCTGACCTCCTGTTACGGAGTCACTGGCTTACTGGTGCTTTCCATGCCGTCCCTAGGAGGGGTGCATCACTTGAGTGGGTTGAGTCACTGACGTGATCTTCCTGTCCGGTTTGTTGCCCCCTCGGGCTCGTGCAGTGGAGGAGATCTTCGTGGGCTATACTCAGCCTTGTCTCAGGGTAGTAGGTTGGTGGTCTTTGGCAAAGTGGGTGGGGTTATATCCTACCTGGTTGGCCCTGTCCAGGGGTTTCGTCAGACAGGGCCAGTCTCCCCCGACCCCCCCTGTCTCAGCCTCCAGTATCTATGCTGCAATAGTCCATGTGCCGGGGGGCTAGGGTCAGTCTGTTATATCTGGTGTAATTTTCCTGTCTTATCTGGTGTCCTGTGTGAATTTAAGTATGCTCCCTCTAATTCTCTCTCTCCCCCTCCCCTCCTGGAGGACCTGAGCCCTAGGACCATGCCTCAGGACTACCTGGCCTGATGACTCCTTGCTGTCCCCAGTCCACCTGGTCCTCTCTCCCTCCCCTCCCAGAGGACCTGAGCCCTAGGACCATGCCTCAGGACTACCTGGCCTGATGACTCCTTGCTGTCCCCAGTCCACCTGGTCGTGCTGCTGCTCCAGTTTCCACTCTTCTGCCTGTGGCTATGGAACCCTGACCTGTTCACCGGACGTGCTACCTTGTCCCAGACCTGCTCTCTCTCTCTCTACCACACCTGCTATTTCAACCTCTAAACGCCCGGCTATGAAAAGCCAAGTGACATTTACTCCTGATGTACTGACCTGTTGCACCCTCTACAACCACTGTGATTATTATTTGACCCTGCTGGTCATCTATGAACGTTTGAACATCTTGGAGAAAAATCTGGCCTTAATGGCCATGTACTGTTATAATCTCCACCCGGCACAGCCAGAAGGGGACTGGCCACCCCTCAGAGCCTGGTTCCTCTCTAGGTTTCTTCCTAGGTTTCTGCCTTTCTAGGGAGTTTTTCCTAGCCACCGTGCTTCTACATCTGCATTGCTTGCTGTTTGGGGTTTTAGGCTGGGCTTCTGTATAGCACTTTGTGACATCTGCTGATGTAAAAAGGGCTTTATAAATACAATTTGATTGATTAATTGATTGATTGATTGACCTAGCCTGACCCTACCAGCTCTCAATAGAACCCTCTCACCATTACTTAAACCTGTAAGAGGTCTGACACTGTTTCTCCTTTTCCTGATGACACCTAGTGGTTATCATGGATACTACAACATGTCTGACATGTCAAACCAAATAAAATCACATTCTATTATAGGGTTAGGGTATTTCTGTACATCTCTAGTGCAGGTCATTCTCACGTCAGAGTTAATGTGAAACCTACCATGCAGCAGTTAGATATAATAGAGTATTTGAACTCTGCCTTGAAATAACGCAGTAGCTGTTGTTATTGTAAAGCCTATTCATGTCTCACTTAGTTGGAGGCGCAAAGACTTAATGATCGCCATAGTAACAAATTATGACGACAGCGATTGTTTTAAAATACCTTTCCAGCTCGAGGAAAATATTTTAAGGCTGACAACAAGGTAGAGAGAACCAATTGGGCTGGTGAACGAATCAAAAGGCAGCACCAGTTGGCACCATATATACAGCCGCCAGTTGGCACCATATATACAGCCGCCAGTTGGCACCATATATACAGCCGCCAGTTGGCACCATATATACAGCCGCCAGTTGGCACCATATATACAGCCGCCAGTTGGCACCATATATACAGCCGCCAGTTGGCACCATATATACAGCCGCCAGTTGGCACCATATATACAGCCGCCAGTTGGCACCATATATACAGCCGCCAGTTGGCACCATATATACAGCCGCCAGTTGGCACCATATATACAGCCGCCAGTTGGCACCATATATTCAGCCGCCAGTTGGCACCATATATACAGCCGCCAGTTGGCACCATATATGCAGCCGCCAGTTGGCACCATATATACAGCCGCCAGTTGGCACCATATATACAGCCGCCAGTTGGCACCATATATACAGCCGCCAGTTGGCACCATATATACAGCCGCCAGTTGGCACCATATATACAGCCGCCAGTTGGCACCATATATACAGCCGCCAGTTGGCACCATATATACAGCCGCCAGTTGGCACCATATATACAGCCGCCAGTTGGCACCATATATACAGCCGCCAGTTGGCACCATATATACAGCCACCAGTTGGCACCATATATACAGCCGCCGGTTGGCACCATTAGCCAAATCAACACATGGCTACTAGGCTGCCTTACTAAAGTATGTGGACAGCCCTTCAAAGGTATGTGGACAGCCCTTCAAAGGTATGTGGACAGCCCTTCAAAGGTATGTGGACAGCCCTTCAAAGGTATGTGGACAGCCCTTCAAAGGTATGTGGACGCCCCTTCAAATTAGTGGATTTGGCTATTTTAGCCACACCTGTTGCTGACAGGTTTATTAAATCGAGCACACAGCCACACAATCTTCATAGACAAACATTGGCAGTAGAATGGCCTTACTGAAGAAGAGATCAGTGACTTTCAACGTCATAGGATGTTTGTCAAATGTCTGCCCTGCTAGAGCTGCCCCCGTCAACTGTAAGTGCTGTTATTGTGAAGTGGAAACGTCTAGGAGCAACAACGGCTCAGCTGCAAAGTGGTAGGCCACACAAGCTCACAGAACGGGACAGCAGAGTGCTGAAGCGCGTAAGAATCATCTGTCCTCGGTTGCAACACTCACTGCTGAGTTCCAAACTGCCTCTGGAAGCAACGTCAGCACAAGAACTGTTCGTCAGGAGCTTCATGAAATGGGTTTCCATGGCCGAGCAGCAGCACACAAGCCTAAAATCACCATGCGCAATGCAGAGCTTCGGCTTGAGTAGCGTAAAGCTCTCCGCCATTGGACTCTGGAGCAGTGGAAACGCGTTCTCTGGAGTGATGAATCACACTTCACCATCTGGAAGTTCGACAGACGAATCTGGGTTTGGCAGATGCCAGAACGCTACTTGCCCAAATGCATAGTGCCAACAGTAAAGTTTGGTGGAGGAGGCATAATGCTATTTTTCATGGTTCGGGCTAAGCCCCTTAGTTCCAGTGAAGGGAAATCTTCACGCTACAGCATACAATGACATTCTAGACGATTCTGTGCTTCCAACTATGTGGATTAAGAACACATTAGGAAAACATCGACATAAATGGTGCATGAATCATCAAGTAGTGATTAGTAGTAACCAGGAGACTATGGGGAGAACATGAGCTATAAACTGAGGAGACTGCCAACACAGAACTAGAACTATAAACGGAGGAGAATGCCAACACAGAACTAGAGCTATAAACGGAGGAGAATGCCAACACAGAACTAGAGCTATAAACTGAGGAGACTGCCAACACAGAACTAGAGCTATAAACTGAGGAGACTGCCAACACAGAACTAGAGCTATAAACTGAGGAGACTGCCAACACAGAGCTAGAGCTATAAACTGAGGAGACTGCCAACACAGAACTAGAGCTATAAACTGAGGAGACTGCCAACACAGAACTAGAACTATAAACTGAGGAGACTGCCAACACAGAACTAGAGCTATAAACTGAGGAGACTGCCAACACAGAACTAGAGCTATAAACTGAGGAGACTGCCAACACAGAACTAGAACTATAAACTGAGGAGACTGCCAACACAGAACTATAGCTATAAACTGAGGAGACTGCCAACACAGAACTAGAGCTATAAACTGAGGAGACTGCCAACACAGAACTAGAACAAATTAGCAATAGCATTTAGCATAAACAGAGGGCATGGATATAAGGATGAACATTTCACAAAGTTAAGGCAGCATTATGTATACATTATTTAGGACTTACATTTCTCCAAACAGTATAACAAGAAAGGGCACTTACTTTATCATATAAGGCACAATGGTAAGGAGGAAGGATAGGGCCGGCAGATGGCATCACCAAGTAAACTAGACTGGTAGGGAAGAAGGATGATTCCCCTCTGATCAGGGACTGGTTTAGACCTGGGACACCAGGTGGGTGATTCCCCTCTAATCAGGGACTGGTCTAGACCTGGGACACCAGGTGGGTGATTCCCCTCTAATCAGGGACTGGTCTAGACCTGGGACACCAGGTGGGTGATTCCCCTCTAATCAGGGACTGGTTTAGACCTGGGACACCAGGTGGGTGATTCCCCCTCTGATCAGGGACTGGTTTAGACCTGGGACACCAGGTGGGTGATTCCCCCTCTAATCAGGGACTGGTTTGAGACCTGGGACACCAGGTGGGTGATTCCCCTCTAATCAGGGACTGGTCTAGACCTGGGACACCAGGTGGGTGATTCCCCCTCTAATCAGGGACTGGTCTAGACCTGGGACACCAGGTGGGTGATTCCCCTCTGATCAGGGACTGGTTTAGACCTGGGACACCAGGTGGGTGATTCCCCTCTAATCAGGGACTGGTTTAGACCTGGGACACCAGGTGGGTGATTCCCCTCTAATCAGGGACTGGTCTAGACCTGGGACACCAGGTGGGTGATTCCCCTCTGATCAGGGACTGGTTTAGACCTGGGACACCAGGTGGGTGATTCCCCTCTGATCAGGGACTGGTCTAGACCTGGGACACCAGGTGGGTGATTCCCCTCTGATCAGGGACTGGTCTAGACCTGGGACACCAGGTGGGTGATTCCCCTCTAATCAGGGACTGGTTTAGACCTGGGACACCAGGTGGGTGATTCCCCTCTGATCAGGGACTGGTCTAGACCTGGGACACCAGGTGGGGTGATTCCCCCTCTGATCAGGGACTGGTCTAGACCTGGGACACCAGGTGGGTGATTCCCCTCTAATCAGGGACTGGTTTAGACCTGGGACACCAGGTGGGTGATTCCCCCTCTGATCAGGGACTGGTCTAGACCTGGGACACCAGGTGGGTGATTCCCCTCTGATCAGGGACTGGTTTAGACCTGGGACACCAGGTGGGTGATTCCCCCTCTGATCAGGGACTGGTTTAGACCTGGGACACCAGGTGGGTGATTCCCCTCTGATCAGGGACTGGTCTAGACCTGGGACACCAGGTGGGTGATTCCCCTCTGATCAGGGACTGGTTTAGACCTGGGACACCAGGTGGGTGATTCCCCTCTGATCAGGGACTGGTTTAGACCTGGGACACCAGGTGGGTGATTCCCCTCTGATCAGGGACTGGTTTAGACCTGGGACACCAGGTGGGTGATTCCCCTCTGATCAGGGACTGGTTTAGACCTGGGACACCAGGTGGGTGATTCCCCTCTGATCAGGGACTGGTCTAGACCTGGGACACCAGGTGGGTGATTCCCCTCTGATCAGGGACTGGTTTAGACCTGGGACACCAGGGGGGTGATTCCCCTCTGATCAGGGACTGGTTTAGACCTGGGACACCAGGGGGATGATTCCCCTCTGATCAGGGACTGGTTTAGACCTGGGACACCAGGGGGGTGATTCCCCTCTGATCAGGGACTGGTTTAGACCTGGGACACCAGGCGGATGATTCCCCTCTGATCAGGGACTGGTTTAGACCTGGGACACCAGGGGGGTGATTCCCCTCTGATCAGGGACTGGTTTAGACCTGGGACACCAGGGGGGTGATTCCCCTCTAACCAGGGACTGGTTTAGACCTGGGACACCAGGTGGGTGATTCCCCCTCTGATCAGGGACTGGTTTAGACCTGGGACACCAGGGGGTGATTCCCCTCTGATCAGGGACTGGTTTAGACCTGGGACACCAGGGGGTGATTCCCCTCTGATCAGGGACTGGTTTAGACCTGGGACACCAGGTGGGTGATTCCCCTCTGATCAGGGACTGGTTTAGACCTGGGACACCAGGGGGGTGATTCCCCTCTGATCAGGGACTGGTTTAGACCTGGGACACCAGGGGGATGATTCCCCTCTGATCAGGGACTGGTTTAGACCTGGGACACCAGGGGGGTGATTCCCCTCTGATCAGGGACTGGTTTAGACCTGGGACACCAGGGGGATGATTCCCCTCTGATCAGGGACTGGTCTAGACCTGGGACACCAGGGGATGATTCCCCCTCTGATCAGGGACTGGTCTAGACCTGGGACACCAGGGGATGATTCCCCTCTGATCAGGGACTGGTTTAGACCTGGGACACCAGGGGGATGATTCCCCTCTGATCAGGGACTGGTCTAGACCTGGGACACCAGGGGGATGATTCCCCTCTGATCAGGGACTGGTTTAGACCTGGGACACCAGGTGGGTGATTCCCCTCTGATCAGGGGACTGGTTTAGACCTGGGACACCAGGTGGGTGATTCCCCCTCTGATCAGGGACTGGTTTAGACCTGGGACACCAGGGGGTGATTCCCCTCTGATCAGGGACTGGTTTAGACCTGGGACACCAGGGGGTGATTCCCCTCTGATCAGGGACTGGTTTAGACCTGGGACACCAGGGGGTGATTCCCCTCTAATCAGGGACTGGTTTAGACCTGGGACACCAGGTGGGTGATTCCCCTCTGATCAGGGACTGGTTTAGACCTGGGACACCAGGTGGGTGATTCCCCTCTAATCAGGGACTGGTTTAGACCTGGGACACCAGGTGGGTGATTCCCCTCTGATCAGGGACTGGTTTAGACCTGGGACACCAGGTGGGTGATTCCCCTCTAATCAGGGACTGGTTTAGACCTGGGACACCAGGTGGGTGATTCCCCTCTGATCAGGGACTGGTCTAGACCTGGGACACCAGGTGGGTGATTCCCCTCTGATCAGGGACTGGTCTAGACCTGGGACACCAGGTGGGTGATTCCCCTCTAATCAGGGACTGGTTTAGACCTGGGACACCAGGGGGGTGATTCCCCTCTGATCAGGGACTGGTCTAGACCTGGGACACCAGGGGGGTGATTCCCCTCTGATCAGGGACTGGTCTAGACCTGGGACACCAGGTGGGTGATTCCCCCTCTAATCAGGGACTGGTTTAGACCTGGGACACCAGGGGGTGATTCCCCCTCTGATCAGGGACTGGTTTAGACCTGGGACACCAGGGGGGTGATTCCCCTCTAATCAGGGACTGGTCTAGACCTGGGACACCAGGGGGGTGATTCCCCTCTGATCAGGGACTGGTCTAGACCTGGGACACCAGGTGGGTGATTCCCCTCTGATCAGGGACTGGTTTAGACCTGGGACACCAGGGGGATGATTCCCCTCTGATCAGGGACTGGTTTAGACCTGGGACACCAGGGGGATGATTCCCCTCTGATCAGGGACTGGTTTAGACCTGGGACACCAGGGGGGTGATTCCCCTCTGATCAGGGACTGGTTTAGACCTGGGACACCAGGTGGGTGATTCCCCTCTGATCAGGGACTGGTCTAGACCTGGGACACCAGGGGGGTGATTCCCCTCTGATCAGGGACTGGTTTAGACCTGGGACACCAGGTGGGTGATTCCCCTCTAACCAGGGACTGGTTTAGACCTGGGACACCAGGGGGTGATTCCCCCTCTGATCAGGGACTGGTTTAGACCTGGGACACCAGGTGGGTGATTCCCCCTCTAATCAGGGACTGGTTTAGACCTGGGACACCAGGGGGTGATTCCCCTCTGATCAGGGACTGGTTTAGACCTGGGACACCAGGTGGGTGATTCCCCTCTGATCAGGGACTGGTTTAGACCTGGGACACCAGGGGGTGATTCCCCTCTGATCAGGGACTGGTTTAGACCTGGGACACCAGGGGGGTGATTCCCCTCTGATCAGGGACTGGTCTAGACCTGGGACACCAGGTGGGTGATTCCCCTCTGATCAGGGACTGGTTTAGACCTGGGACACCAGGTGGGTGATTCCCCTCTAATCAGGGACTGGTCTAGACCTGGGACACCAGGTGGGTGATTCCCCTCTAATCAGGGACTGGTCTAGACCTGGGACACCAGGTGGGTGATTCCCCTCTAATCAGGGACTGGTTTAGACCTGGGACACCAGGTGGGTGATTCCCCTCTGATCAGGGACTGGTTTAGACCTGGGACACCAGGTGGGTGATTCCCCTCTAATCAGGGACTGGTTTAGACCTGGGACACCAGGTGGGTGATTCCCCTCTAATCAGGGACTGGTCTAGACCTGGGACACCAGGTGGGTGATTCCCCTCTAATCAGGGACTGGTCTAGACCTGGGACACCAGGTGGGTGATTCCCCTCTGATCAGGGACTGGTTTAGACCTGGGACACCAGGTGGGTGATTCCCCCTCTAATCAGGGACTGGTTTAGACCTGGGACACCAGGTGGGTGATTCCCCCTCTAATCAGGGGACTGGTCTAGACCTGGGACACCAGGTGGGTGATTCCCCTCTGATCAGGGACTGGTTTAGACCTGGGACACCAGGTGGGTGATTCCCCTCTGATCAGGGACTGGTCTAGACCTGGGACACCAGGTGGGTGATTCCCCCTCTGATCAGGGACTGGTCTAGACCTGGGACACCAGGTGGGTGATTCCCCTCTAATCAGGGACTGGTTTAGACCTGGGACACCAGGTGGGTGATTCCCCCTCTGATCAGGGACTGGTCTAGACCTGGGACACCAGGTGGGTGATTCCCCTCTGATCAGGGACTGGTCTAGACCTGGGACACCAGGTGGGTGATTCCCCTCTAATCAGGGACTGGTTTAGACCTGGGACACCAGGTGGGTGATTCCCCTCTGATCAGGGACTGGTCTAGACCTGGGACACCAGGTGGGTGATTCCCCTCTGATCAGGGACTGGTTTAGACCTGGGACACCAGGTGGGTGATTCCCCCTCTGATCAGGGACTGGTTTAGACCTGGGACACCAGGTGGGTGATTCCCCCTCTGATCAGGGACTGGTCTAGACCTGGGACACCAGGTGGGTGATTCCCCTCTGATCAGGGACTGGTTTAGACCTGGGACACCAGGTGGGTGATTCCCCTCTGATCAGGGACTGGTTTAGACCTGGGACACCAGGTGGGTGATTCCCCTCTGATCAGGGACTGGTTTAGACCTGGGACACCAGGTGGGTGATTCCCCTCTGATCAGGGACTGGTTTAGACCTGGGACACCAGGTGGGTGATTCCCCCTCTGATCAGGGACTGGTCTAGACCTGGGACACCAGGTGGGTGATTCCCCCTCTGATCAGGGACTGGTTTAGACCTGGGACACCAGGGGGTGATTCCCCCTCTGATCAGGGACTGGTTTAGACCTGGGACACCAGGGGGATGATTCCCCTCTGATCAGGGACTGGTTTAGACCTGGGACACCAGGGGGGTGATTCCCCTCTGATCAGGGACTGGTTTAGACCTGGGACACCAGGCGGATGATTCCCCTCTGATCAGGGACTGGTTTAGACCTGGGACACCAGGGGTGATTCCCCCTCTGATCAGGGACTGGTTTAGACCTGGGACACCAGGGGGGTGATTCCCCTCTAACCAGGGACTGGTTTAGACCTGGGACACCAGGTGGGTGATTCCCCTCTGATCAGGGACTGGTTTAGACCTGGGACACCAGGGGGGTGATTCCCCTCTGATCAGGGACTGGTTTAGACCTGGGACACCAGGGGGGTGATTCCCCTCTGATCAGGGACTGGTTTAGACCTGGGACACCAGGTGGGTGATTCCCCTCTGATCAGGGACTGGTTTAGACCTGGGACACCAGGGGGGTGATTCCCCCTCTGATCAGGGACTGGTTTAGACCTGGGACACCAGGGGGGATGATTCCCCCTCTGATCAGGGACTGGTTTAGACCTGGGACACCAGGGGGTGATTCCCCTCTGATCAGGGACTGGTTTAGACCTGGGACACCAGGGGGATGATTCCCCTCTGATCAGGGACTGGTCTAGACCTGGGACACCAGGGGGATGATTCCCCTCTGATCAGGGACTGGTCTAGACCTGGGACACCAGGGGGATGATTCCCCTCTGATCAGGGACTGGTTTAGACCTGGGACACCAGGGGGATGATTCCCCTCTGATCAGGGACTGGTCTAGACCTGGGACACCAGGGGGATGATTCCCCTCTGATCAGGGACTGGTTTAGACCTGGGACACCAGGTGGGTGATTCCCTCTCTGATCAGGGACTGGTTTAGACCTGGGACACCAGGTGGGTGATTCCCCCTCTGATCAGGGACTGGTTTAGACCTGGGACACCAGGGGGTGATTCCCCTCTGATCAGGGACTGGTTTAGACCTGGGACACCAGGGGGTGATTCCCCCTCTGATCAGGGACTGGTTTAGACCTGGGACACCAGGGGGTGATTCCCCTCTAATCAGGGACTGGTTTAGACCTGGGACACCAGGTGGGTGATTCCCCCTCTGATCAGGGACTGGTTTAGACCTGGGACACCAGGTGGGTGATTCCCCTCTAATCAGGGACTGGTTTAGACCTGGGACACCAGGTGGGTGATTCCCCCTCTGATCAGGGGACTGGTTTAGACCTGGGACACCAGGTGGGTGATTCCCCCTCTAATCAGGGACTGGTTTAGACCTGGGACACCAGGTGGGTGATTCCCCCTCTGATCAGGGACTGGTCTAGACCTGGGACACCAGGTGGGTGATTCCCCTCTGATCAGGGACTGGTCTAGACCTGGGACACCAGGTGGGTGATTCCCCTCTAATCAGGGACTGGTTTAGACCTGGGACACCAGGGGGGTGATTCCCCTCTGATCAGGGACTGGTCTAGACCTGGGACACCAGGGGGTGATTCCCCTCTGATCAGGGACTGGTCTAGACCTGGGACACCAGGTGGGTGATTCCCCTCTAATCAGGGACTGGTTTAGACCTGGGACACCAGGGGGGTGATTCCCCTCTGATCAGGGACTGGTTTAGACCTGGGACACCAGGGGGGTGATTCCCCTCTAATCAGGGACTGGTCTAGACCTGGGACACCAGGGGGTGATTCCCCTCTGATCAGGGACTGGTCTAGACCTGGGACACCAGGTGGGTGATTCCCCTCTGATCAGGGACTGGTTTAGACCTGGGACACCAGGGGGATGATTCCCTCTGATCAGGGACTGGTTTAGACCTGGGACACCAGGGGGATGATCCCCTCTGATCAGGGACTGGTTTAGACCTGGGACACCAGGGGGTGATTCCCCTCTGATCAGGGACTGGTTTAGACCTGGGACACCAGGTGGGTGATTCCCCTCTGATCAGGGACTGGTCTAGACCTGGGACACCAGGGGGGTGATTCCCCTCTGATCAGGGACTGGTTTAGACCTGGGACACCAGGTGGGTGATTCCCCTCTAACCAGGGACTGGTTTAGACCTGGGACACCAGGGGGGTGATTCCCCTCTGATCAGGGACTGGTTTAGACCTGGGACACCAGGTGGGTGATTCCCCTCTAATCAGGGACTGGTTTAGACCTGGGACACCAGGGGGGTGATTCCCCTCTGATCAGGGACTGGTTTAGACCTGGGACACCAGGTGGGTGATTCCCCTCTGATCAGGGACTGGTTTAGACCTGGGACACCAGGGGGTGATTCCCCTCTGATCAGGGACTGGTTTAGACCTGGGACACCAGGGGGGTGATTCCCCTCTGATCAGGGACTGGTCTAGACCTGGGACACCAGGTGGGTGATTCCCCTCTGATCAGGGACTGGTTTAGACCTGGGACACCAGGGGGTGATTCCCCCTCTGATCAGGGACTGGTCTAGACCTGGGACACCAGGGGGTGATTCCCCTCTGATCAGGGACTGGTCTAGACCTGGGACACCAGGGGGGTGATTCCCCTCTAATCAGGGACTGGTTTAGACCTGGGACACCAGGGGGGTGATTCCCCTCTAACCAGGGACTGGTTTAGACCTGGGACACCAGGGGGGTGATTCCCCTCTGATCAGGGACTGGTTTAGACCTGGGACACCAGGGGGGTGATTCCCCTCTGATCAGGGACTGGTTTAGACCTGGGACACCAGGGGGGTGATTCCCCTCTAACCAGGGACTGGTCTAGACCTGGGACACCAGGTGGGTGATTCCCCTCTAATCAGGGACTGGTTTAGACCTGGGACACCAGGTGGGTGATTCCCCCTCTGATCAGGGACTGGTTTAGACCTGGGACACCAGGGGGGTGATTCCCCTCTGATCAGGGACTGGTTCTGGACCTGGGACACCAGGGGGGTGATTTCCCCTCTGATCAGGGACTGGTCTAGACCTGGGACACCAGGGGGGTGATTCCCCTCTGATCAGGGACTGGTTTAGACCTGGGACACCAGGGGGGTGATTCCCCTCTAACCAGGGACTGGTTTAGACCTGGGACACCAGGGGGGTGATTCCCCTCTAATCAGGGACTGGTCTAGACCTGGGACACCAGGGGGTGATTCCCCTCTGATCAGGGGACTGGTCTAGACCTGGGACACCAGGGGGTGATTCCCCTCTGATCAGGGACTGGTTTAGACCTGGGACACCAGGGGGTGATTCCCCTCTAATCAGGGACTGGTTTAGACCTGGGACACCAGGGGGGTGATTCCCCTCTGATCAGGGACTGGTTTAGACCTGGGACACCAGGGGGGTGATTCCCCTCTAATCAGGGACTGGTTTAGACCTGGGACACCAGGTGGGTGATTCCCCCCTGATCAGGGACTGGTTTAGACCTGGGACACCAGGGGGTGATTCCCCTCTGATCAGGGACTGGTTTAGACCTGGGACACCAGGGGGTGATTCCCCTCTGATCAGGGACTGGTTTAGACCTGGGACACCAGGTGGGTGATTCCCCCTCTGATCAGGGACTGGTTTAGACCTGGGACACCAGGGGGTGATTCCCCTCTGATCAGGGACTGGTCTAGACCTGGGACACCAGGGGGGTGATTCCCCTCTGATCAGGGACTGGTTTAGACCTGGGACACCAGGGGGTGATTCCCCTCTGATCAGGGACTGGTCTAGACCTGGGACACCAGGGGGTGATTCCCCTCTGATCAGGGACTGGTCTAGACCTGGGACACCAGGGGGTGATTCCCCTCTGATCAGGGACTGGTTTAGACCTGGGACACCAGGGGGTGATTCCCCTCTAACCAGGGACTGGTTTAGACCTGGGACACCAGGGGGTGATTCCCCTCTGATCAGGGACTGGTTTAGACCTGGGACACCAGGGGGTGATTCCCCTCTGATCAGGGACTGGTTTAGACCTGGGACACCAGGGGGTGATTCCCCCTCTGATCAGGGACTGGTTTAGACCTGGGACACCAGGGGGTGATTCCCTCTGATCAGGGACTGGTTTAGACCTGGGACACCAGGTGGGTGATTCCCCCTCTGATCAGGGACTGGTTTAGACCTGGGACACCAGGGGGGTGATTCCCCTCTGATCAGGGACTGGTTTAGACCTGGGACACCAGGTGGGTGATTCCCCTCTGATCAGGGACTGGTTTAGACCTGGGACACCAGGTGGGTGATTCCCCCTCTGATCAGGGACTGGTTTAGACCTGGGACACCAGGGGGTGATTCCCCTCTGATCAGGGACTGGTTTAGACCTGGGACACCAGGTGGGTGATTCCCTCTGATCAGGGACTGGTTTAGACCTGGGACACCAGGGGGTGATTCCCCTCTGATCAGGGACTGGTTTAGACCTGGGACACCAGGTGGGTGATTCCCCTCTGATCAGGGACTGGCTTAGACCTGGGACACCAGGTGGGTGATTCCCCTCTGATCAGGGACTGGTTTAGACCTGGGACACCAGGGGGGTGATTCCCCTCTGATCAGGGACTGGTTTAGACCTGGGACACCAGGTGGGTGATTCCCCTCTGATCAGGGACTGGTTTAGACCTGGGACACCAGGTGGGTGATTCCCCTCTGATCAGGGACTGGTTTAGACCTGGGACACCAGGGGGTGATTCCCCTCTGATCAGGGACTGGTTTAGACCTGGGACACCAGGTGGGTGATTCCTCTAATCAGGGACTGATTTAGACCTGGGACACCAGGTGGGTGATTCCCCTCTAACCAGGGACTGATTTAGACCTGGGACACCAGGTGGGTGATTCCCCTCTAATCAGGGACTGGTCTAGACCTGGACACCAGGTGGGTGATTCCCCTCTGATCAGGGACTGGTTTAGACCCTGGGACACCAGGTGGGTGATTCCCCCTCTAATCAGGGACTGATTTAGACCTGGGACACCAGGTGGGTGATTCCCCCTCTAATCAGGGACTGGTCTAGACCTGGGACACCAGGTGGGTGATTCCCCCTCTAATCAGGGACTGGTCTAGACCTGGGACACCAGGTGGGTGATTCCCCCTCTAATCAGGGACTGGTCTAGACCTGGGACACCAGGTGGGTGATTCCCCCTCTAACCAGGGACTGGTTTAGACCTGGGACACCAGGTGGGTGATTCCCCCTCTGATCAGGGACTGGTTTAGACCTGGGACACCAGGTGGGTGATTCCCCTCTAATCAGGGGACTGGTCTAGACCTGGGACACCAGGTGGGTGATTCCCCTCTAATCAGGGACTGGTTTAGACCTGGGACACCAGGTGGGTGATTCCCCTCTGATCAGGGACTGGTTTAGACCTGGGACACCAGGTGGGTGATTCCCCCTCTGATCAGGGACTGGTCTAGACCTGGGACACCAGGTGGGTGATTCCCCTCTAATCAGGGACTGGTCTAGACCTGGGACACCAGGTGGGTGATTCCCCCTCTGATCAGGGGACTGGTTTAGACCTGGGACACCAGGTGGGTGATTCCCCCTCTGATCAGGGACTGATTTAGACCTGGGACACCAGGTGGGTGATTCCCCCTCTAATCAGGGACTGGTTTAGACCTGGGACACCAGGTGGGTGATTCCCCTCTAATCAGGGACTGGTCTAGACCTGGGACACCAGGTGGGTGATTCCCCTCTAATCAGGGACTGATTTAGACCTGGGACACCAGGTGGGTGATTCCCCTCTAACCAGGGACTGGTTTAGACCTGGGACACCAGGTGGGTGATTCCCCTCTGATCAGGGACTGGTCTAGACCTGGGACACCAGGGGGGTGATTCCCCTCTAATCAGGGACTGGTTTAGACCTGGGACACCAGGTGGGTGATTCCCCTCTAACCAGGGACTGATTTAGACCTGGGACACCAGGTGGGTGATTCCCCCTCTGATCAGGGGACTGATTTAGACCTGGGACACCAGGTGGGTGATTCCCCTCTAATCAGGGACTGGTCTAGACCTGGGACACCAGGTGGGTGATTCCCCCTCTAATCAGGGACTGATTTAGACCTGGGACACCAGGTGGGTGATTCCCCTCTAATCAGGGACTGGTCTAGACCTGGGACACCAGGTGGGTGATTCCCCTCTAATCAGGGACTGGTTTAGACCTGGGACACCAGGTGGGTGATTCCCCCTCTAATCAGGGACTGGTTTAGACCTGGGACACCAGGGGGGTGATTCCCCTCTAATCAGGGACTGGTTTAGACCTGGGACACCAGGTGGGTGATTCCCCTCTAATCAGGGCCTGGTTTAGACCTGGGACACCAGGTGGGTGATTCCCCTCTAATCAGGGACTGATTTAGACCTGGGACACCAGGTGGGTGATTCCCCTCTAACCAGGGACTGGTTTAGACCTGGGACACCAGGTGGGTGATTCCCCTCTAATCAGGGACTGGTTTAGACCTGGGACACCAGGTGGGTGATTCCCCTCTAACCAGGGACTGGTTTAGACCTGGGACACCAGGTGGGTGATTCCCCCTCTAACCAGGGACTGGTTTAGACCTGGGACACCAGGTGGGTGATTCCCCCTCTGATCAGGGACTGGTCTAGACCTGGGACACCAGGTGGGTGATTCCCCTCTAATCAGGGACTGGTTTAGACCTGGGACACCAGGTGGGTGATTCCCCTCTAATCAGGGACTGGTTTAGACCTGGGACACCAGGTGGGTGATTCCCCCTCTAACCAGGGACTGGTTTAGACCTGGGACACCAGGTGGGTGATTCCCCTCTGATCAGGGACTGGTCTAGACCTGGGACACCAGGTGGGTGATTCCCTCAATCAGGGACTGGTTTAGACCTGGGACACCAGGTGGGTGATTCCCCCTCTAATCAGGGACTGGTTTAGACCTGGGACACCAGGTGGGTGATTCCCCTCTAACCAGGGACTGGTTTAGACCTGGGACACCAGGTGGGTGATTCCCCTCTAATCAGGGACTTATTTAGACCTGGGACACCAGGTGGGTGTTTCCCCTCTAATCAGGGACTGGTTTAGACCTGGGACACCAGGTGGGTGATTCCCCTCTAATCAGGGACTGGTCTAGACCTGGGACACCAGGTGGGTGATTCCCCTCTGATCAGGTTATTAAGTAGAACAGAAAAGCAGCAGACCTCGTAAGGTCAGAGTTGAATACTCACATGGTCTCTCCTATCATTGCTACGCAGACGACACACAATTAATTTTCTCCTTTCCCCCTTCTGATAACCAAGTGGCGAATCGCATCTCTGCATGTCTGGCAGACATATCAGTGTGGATGTCGGATCACCACCTCAAGCTGAACCTCAGCAAGACGGAGCTGCTCTTCCTCCCTGGGCTGCCCGCTCCATGATTGATAACTCCATTGTGTCCTCCTCCCAGAGTGCAAAGAACCTTGGCGTGACCCTGGACAACACCCTGTCGTTCTCTGCTAACATCAAAGCGGTGACCCGATCCTGCAGGTTCATGCTCTACAACATTCGGAGAGTACGACCCTACCTTACACAGAAAGCGGCACAGGTCCTAATCCAGGCACTTGTCATCTCCCGTCTGGATTACTGCAACTCGCTGTTGGCTGGGCTCCCTGCCTGTGCCATTAAACCCCTACAACTTATCCAGAACGCTGCAGCCTGTCTGGTGTTCGACCTTCCCAAGTTCTGTCATGTCACCCCGCTCCTCCGCACACTCCACTGGCTTCCAGTTGAAGCCCGCATCTACTACAAGACCATGGTGCTTGGCTACGGAGCTGTGAGGGGAACGGCACCTCCGTACCTTCAGGCTCTGATCAGACCCTACACCCAAACGAGGGCATTGCGTTCATCCACCTCTGGCCTGCTGGCTCCCCTTCCTCTGCGGAAGCACAGTTCCCGCTCAGCCCAGTCAAAACTGTTCGCTGCTCTGGCACCCCAATGGTGGAACAAGCTCCCTCACGACGCCAGGACAGCGGAGTCACTGACCACCTTCCGGAGACACTTGAAACCCCACCTCTTTAAGGAATACCTGGAATAGTATAACAGTAATCCTTCTCCCGCCCCCCCCCCCATTAAAATAAAAAGTGGTTGTCCCACTTGCTATCATAAGTTGAATGCACCAATTTGTAAGTGGCTCTGGATAAGAGCGTCTGCTAAATGACGTAAAGGTAAATGTAATATCCCTGCTCTATATGGTGATGAGCTAGATCCCCCAATGATCCCCCAGCAGGGGACAGGAGGGGTTAAGGTTAGGGGGCACAAACCTCAGCCTGACCTTTCACCTCACAGAGAGGAGTTCATTCAGGGACAGAACGTTGGTGGCATGATGTCACCTGACCAAACTGACTGATTAAAATAACAGACATCTTTCAAGGGTGGCCGACAGAAATCCCACGTTGACCCAAATCGTCTTGAATGATCAGTCACACACTGACAGCATTAAGAAAGACCTCACCTTCACCAGACTGACAGATCACAGGACCAATCTACTACAGGCAGCAGAACGTCACTGCTCTTTATTCAGGTTTTCACACAAAAAGCCCATCTTCTTTCTCCAGTGCTTTTATATAATTATACATATTCCATTACTCTACCAAACTGTACATGACATCATGCAACATGGGCACCGATCTGACCAATAGGCTCTAAAGTTAATGTAAAGTTAATACTCAGTCATGGTCTTAGTCATATACAACATGATGTCTTGTTCGTGGTTTGGGCTGAGCTGATTGGCAGATGAACGCTGCCTCTCTGTAGACATCAGCCAACGGCAGACAGCCTTTCCTTCTCAGTCTCCTCTTCGGCCACCAATCGCCTTCTCGGGGGGAGGGGCAGCCATCCGGGGGTGGGTTACAGGGTTTGGCGTGGCAGGGGTGAGATGGAGAGAGGTGTAGGTGTACCCTCCCCTGAGAGAGTGCAGACTGTCAGTGAGTGAAGGAAGGAGGGAGGAGTAGTGGTCCTCTGTAGCTCAGCTGGTAGAGCACGGCGCTTGTAACGCCAAGGTTCGATCCCCGGGACCACCCATACACAAAAAATGTATGCACGCATGACTGTAAGTCGCTTTGGATAAAAGCGTCTGCTAAATGGCATATTTATTTATTTTAAGTATTGAAGCAGGTGGGGAAGAGGAGGTGGCCTCCTGTCCTTGTCGCTCCTCAACAGGAGCAGTTCCCACAGCCCTTGACACTGTTCATGATCTCCTCCTGTAGTTTCTTCCTCTCCTGCTCCTTCTGGCTGAGTCTCTCTGGCTGCAGCTCCACTGGGCTGTTCCTACTGTTCAGTATCTTACTGTTCTGAGTGTTCCACAGGTCAGCGTACAGAGATCCTGGAGTAGCCAGCAGAGAGTGGTGGTCACCTCGCTCTGCTATCTTCCCCTGGAGGGGAGAGGGGAGACAGAGGGAGAAGGACGGGGGGACGGGGAGAGGAGAGAGGGAGAAGGACAGGGGGGGGGGGGACAGAAGACAGATGGGGAGAGGGGGGACAGAGGGAGAAGGACGGGGGGAGAGAGGAGGAGGATTATGCTACTATAAAGTCTAGTTGAGTCACACTAAAGTCCATGTAAAAATGACTGACACAAAATGCAGTATTGAATCTCTCTCTCTCTCTCTCTCTCTCTCTCTCTCTCTCTCTCTCTCTCTCTCTCTCTCTCTCTCTCTCTCTCTCTCTCTCTCTCTCTCTCTCTCTCTCTCTCTCTCTCTCTCTCTCTCTCTCTCTCTCTCTCTCTCTCTCTCTCTCTCTCTCTCTCTCTCTCTCTCTCTCTCTCGCTCTCGCTCTCTCTCTCTCTCTCTCTCTCTTCGCTCTCTCTCCAGTATAAAGTAATCCTTCTTCCACCACCCCCAAGAAAAAAAATCAAATAAAAAGTGCTTGTCCCACTGGCTATCATAAGTTCAATGCACCAATTTCTAAGTCGCTCTGAATAACAGCATCTGCTCAATTATGTACATGTAAATATCCCAACTATATATTTTCAGTAAAGTACTACTCCTTGAAGTTTGCAGTTGTATAAAAAAAATATATATATTTTGCTCCCAAATATATTTGTTTACCCTTTAGTGTGTCATTTACTGTATTTATACTTGGGATATTGCTTTTCAACAGGAAAAGTTGGGGAAAAAACCTCCCTCCCTGGAAGAATCACTATGAGAAGGTCTTCTTACCTTGTTGAGTACGATGATCTCGTCTGCGTCTACGATGGTGGACAGTCTGTGAGCGATGAACACGGACGTCCGGTCCTGGACCAGACCCTTCATGGAACTAAGAATGTTCTAGAAGTACACAGAATCACCATGAAGTATTAGAAATAGTTCTACAACACTCTACAACACAGAAACATGAAGTATTTGAAATGGTACTAGAATGTTGTAGAGAAACAGAGGAACATCAAGTATTAAAAACAGTTCTAGAATGTTCCAGAACAACACATCAAGTATTATAAATAATTTAGTTCTATAATACTGTAGAGAAAACACAGGAACATCAAGTATTAGAAATAGTTATAGAACGCTGTATAGAAACAACACAGGAACATCAAGTATAGATGTGGTTAAGGAGTAAATGGAACACAAACATTCCATTGACCAGATTGGCGCACATTCAACAAATCTGATCTAACAAAGTGGATACTCGTCAAATCCGTCATGAGTTATGTATTGTAACAGGCCCCCAATGTGCTTACTTAAGTCCGATTTGCATATATCTGGCTGTTTTCGCTGCATAACATGTAGAAGTTGTCCCTTTTCTGTTTTAGAAGAAGTGGCTGCTAAATGCTAACTCCCATTCGTATAAGCTGGTTAGCATTGCTAGCATACAGAAATCGTTGGTGGTAGTCAAAGTCATTTTGAACTGTAATGCGGTTGATTGGTAACAATCGCTGAACATGTGTTATGGTTGACATCTATACAAGCATTACACTCCAATTTTTACCTCAACATAGTATGAAATACATATATAAACAATAATCTAAATGCAGGGTTAATTTTGCTTAGGGGCAATGAGGTGACTCAGGATCTTTCCCCCACGTGTTTCCATGGCAATTCTATTTACGAGTTTCCATGGCAATTCTATTCACGCGTTTCCATGGCAATTCTATTGTTTTGGTCGAGTTCGATTGACCTATTTGCTGAATCTATTATAAATAGTTCTAGAATGTTCTAGAGAAACAACACAGGAACATGAAGTATTAGAAATAGTTCTAGAATGTTCTAGCCGCACACGAATGCCAATATGACAGGCAGCATATATAATGAAGCCGGTTTCTCTGGGAAATGACATAACTTTAAGACAACTAAGTCAACACAGCAGCAACCAGCAATATCTCCTGTCATCATCACCCCTCCTTCCCACCCCGGTGTGCTCCTGATGATATTTACATATGCCCATATAAAAAGCTTCACAATAAGAAAGCAATAAAAATCGACAGGTATAATATGACGTGGTCTATCCTCTCCAAGTTCAGGGCACAGTTACTCTTTCTGTCCCCTAACATCTACTGAGCTGACAGGTTGGTTGGTACACTGAGTTGAGCTGCAGAAGAGACAACAGGAGATTGTGAAGTGTGTGGGTTACCTCCTCAGTGATCGAGTCCAGTGAGGACGTCGCTTCATCGTACAGCAGGATAGGAGGGTTCTTCAGTATGGCCCTGGCTATGGCCACACGCTGCTTCTCCCCACCTGAAACACACCAAGTACATCATGCAGTCTTGACACACCCGGCAACAGAGACAGAACAGGAAGTACATAATGCAGTCTTGACACACCCGGCAACAGAGACAGAACAGGAAGTACATAATGCAGTCTTGACACACCCGGCAACAGAGACAGAACAGGAAGTACATAATGCAGTCTTGACAAGGCAACAGAGACAGAACAGGAAGTACATAATGCAGTCTTGACACACCCGGCAACAGAGACAGAACAGGAAGTACATAATGCAGTCTTGACACACCCGGCAACAGAGACAGAACAGGAAGTACATAATGCAGTCTTGACACACCCGGCAACAGAGACAGAACAGGAAGTACATAATGCAGTCTTGACAAGGCAACAGAGACAGAACAGGAAGTACATAATGCAGTCTTGACACACCCGGCAACAGAGACAGAACAGGAAGTACATAATGCAGTCTTGACAAGGCAACAGAGACAGAACAGGAAGTACATAATGCAGTCTTGACACACCCGGCAACAGAGCCCTACCCGACCTCTACCTCTAGTTTGAGTCCCCTCTCCCCGACCCCTACCTGACAGTTTGAGTCCCCTCTCCCCGACCCCTACCTGACAGTTTGAGTCCCCTCTCCCCGACCCCTACCTGACAGTTTGAGTCCCCTCTCCCCGACCCCCTACCTGACAGTTTGAGTCCCCTCTCCCGACCCCTACCTGACAGTTTGAGTCCCCTCTCCCCTCTCCCCTACCTGACAGTTTGAGTCCCCTCTCCCCGACCCCTACCTGACAGTTTGACTCCCCTCTCCCCTACCTGACAGTTTGAGTCCCCTCTCCCCTACCTGACAGTTTGAGTCCCCTCTCCCCGACCCCTACCTGACAGTTTGAGTCCCCTCTCCCTGACCCCTACCTGACAGTTTGAGTCCCCTCTCCCCGACCCCTACCTGACAGTTTGAGTCCCCTCTCCCCTCTCCCCTACCTGACAGTTTGAGTCCCCTCTCCCGACCCCCTACCTGACAGTTTGAGTCCCCTCTCCCCTACCTGACAGTTTGAGTCCCCTCTCCCCGACCCCTACCTGACAGTTTGAGTCCCCTCTCCCCTACCTGACAGTTTGAGTCCCCTCTCCCCGACCCCTACCTGACAGTTTGAGTCCCCTCTCCCCGACCCCTACCTGACAGTTTGAGTCCCCTCTCCCCGACCCCTACCTGACAGTTTGAGTACCCTCTCCCCGACCCCTACCTGACAGTTTGAGTCCCCTCTCCCCGACCCCTACCTGACAGTTTGAGTCCCCTCTCCCCGTCCCCTACCTGACAGTTTGAGTCCCCTCTCCCCTACCTGACAGTTTGAGTCCCCTCTCCCCGACCCCCTACCTGACAGTTTGAGTCCCCTCTCCCCTACCTGACAGTTTGAGTCCCCTCTCCCGACCCCTACCTGACAGTTTGAGTCCCCTCTCCCCTACCTGACAGTTTGAGTCCCCTCTCCCGACCCCCTACCTGACAGTTTGAGTCCCCTCTCCCCTACCTGACAGTTTGAGTCCCCTCTCCCCGACCCCTACCTGACAGTTTGAGTCCCCTCTCCCGACCCCTACCTGACAGTTTGAGTCCCCTCTCCCCCGACCCCTACCTGACAGTTTGAGTACCCTCTCCCCGACCCCTACCTGACAGTTTGAGTCCCCTCTCCCCGACCCCTACCTGACAGTTTGAGTCCCCTCTCCCCTACCTGACAGTTTGAGTCCCCTCTCCCCGACCCCTACCTGACAGTTTGAGTCCCCTCTCCCCTACCTGACAGTTTGAGTCCCCTCTCCCCGACCCCTACCTGACAGTTTGAGTCCCCTCTCCCCGTCCCCTACCTGACAGTTTGAGTCCCCTCTCCCCCGACCCCTACCTGACAGTTTGAGCCCCCTCTCCCCTACCTGACAGTTTGAGTACCCTCTCCCCGTCCCTACCTGACAGTTTGAGTCCCCTCTCCCCGACCCCTACCTGACAGTTTGAGTCCCCTCTCCCCTACCTGACAGTTTGAGTCCCCTCTCCCCGACCCCTACCTGACAGTTTGAGTCCCCTCTCCCGTCCCCTACCTGACAGTTTGAGTCCCCTCTCCCCGACCCTCCCTGACAGTTTGAGTCCCCTCTCCCCCGACCCCTACCTGACAGTTTGATTCCCCTCTCCTCGACCCCTACCTGACAGTTTGAGTCCCCTCTCCCCGACCCCCTACCTGACAGTTTGAGTCCCCTCTCCCCGACCCCCTACCTGACAGTTTGAGTCCCCCTCTCCCGACCCCTACCTGACAGTTTGAGTCCCCTCTCCCCGACCCCTACCTGACAGTTTGAGTCCCCTCTCCCCGACCCCCTACCTGACAGTTTGAGTCCCCTCTCCCCGTCCCTACCTGACAGTTTGAGTCCCCTCTCCCCGTCCCCTACCTGACAGTTTGAGTCCCCTCTCCCCGACCCCTACCTGACAGTTTGAGTCCCCTCTCCCCGACCCCTACCTGACAGTTTGAGTCCCCTCTACCCGACCCCTCCCTGACAGTTTGAGTCCCCTCTCCCCGACCCCTACCTGACAGTTTGAGTCCCCTCTACCCGACCCCTCCCTGACAGTTTGAGTCCCCTCTCCCCGACCCCTACCTGACAGTTTGAGTCCCCTCTCCCCGACCCCTACCTGACAGTTTGAGTCCCCTCTCCCGACCCCTACCTGACAGTTTGAGTCCCCTCTCCCGACCCCTACCTGACAGTTTGAGTCCCCTCTCCCCGACCCCTACCTGACAGTTTGAGTCCCCTCTCCCCGACCCCTACCTGACAGTTTGAGTCCCCTCTCGCCGACCTGAGTGTCGTATCCGTGTGGCATCCTGAGGATGGCGTCGTGTATCCCTGCCAGCCGTGCCACCTGGTACACTTCCTCTGGCGTGGCGTTGATGTTCCCGTACTGAAGGTTGTAGAAGATGGTGTTGTGGAAGAGCACTGCATCCTGGGTAGGGGGGAGGGGGGGAGAGATTGACCTTCAGTTCAACTTGAGGAGAGGAAACATCAGGAGAACAAAATAAAGTGTAGAAACACACTGAACAAAGAAACAAACTGTTCTTTCAACGTCTGAAGGAAAGAACCTGTAGTTTCTATACGCTTCCACAGTGCCCCCAACTTAACGCAGGATCAATAAGTTCAATCAAATCAAAGTTTATCAAATAAAGTTAGTTTTACCTGTGGTACCACCCCTACGGCCTGTCGCAGACTGTCCAGTCCAACGTCTCTGATGTTCTGTCCAGCGATGTAGATGTTTCCCTTCTGGGGCTCGTAAAACCGGAACAACATGCGCACTATGGTGCTCTTCCTGAAACACAGAACCATTATTACTATGGTGCTCTTCCTGAAACACAGAACCATTATTACTATGGTGCTCTTCCTGAAACACAGAACCATTATTACTATGGTGCTCTTCCTGAAACACAGAACCATAATTCCTATGGTGCTCTTCCTGAAACACAGAACCATTATTACTATGGTGCTCTTCCTGAAACACAGAACCATTATTACTATGGTGCTCTTCCTGAAACACAGAACCATAATTCCTATGGTGCTCTTCCTGAAACACAGAACCATTATTACTATGGTGCTCTTCCTGAAACACAGAACCATTATTACTATGGTGCTCTTCCTGAAACACAGAACTATAATTCCTATGGTGCTCTTCCTGAATGTGGAACCAATGTCGGTGACAGACATGGCAGCTCTGCTTCTAGCTCCTACGCAACTTTGCGGTATTTCGTTTTTTTTTTGTGTTATTTCTAACATTATCAGCCCAGAACAGCTGGAAATAACTTTTGGATATCAGAGCGGCGGTAACGCACCGGCATTCCGACCAGAAATACGACTTTCCGGAATCGGATCCTTTGTTCTTACCCACCCCAAGGCAACTGAACTTATTCCAGAGGCTGCTCCAAGACGCCGCCGGTGGAGAAGAGGTTATCGGAGTGGACTTCTAGTCCGACTCAGGAGGCGTGCACACCATCCATCGCTTCCGAGTATATTACCCGCTAATGTTCAGTCCCTGGATAATAAAGTAGACGAGCTCAGGGCGAGGATCTCCTTCCAGAGAGACATCAGGGACTGTAACATACTCTGTTTCACGGAATCATGGCTCTCTCCGGATATACTGTCCACGTCCATACAGCCAGCTGGGTTCTCAGTACATCGGGCTGCATCACCGCCTGGTACGGCAACTGCACCGCCCGAACCATTATTACTTTGGGGGGGTAAGAACAGGGGATCAAATACTTTTTTCCTCTCACTGTAAACAGCTGATCCCGAATTAGACCTTAAGCAGGATATGAGCTACTATCTGGAATACTGTGAGTATGTATGTAGACGTGGCCAATCAGACACCGTCCAGACCAGGATGAGGAAACTTTGAGAAAGCTACCAGAATTTTCCAACCCTACTGTTGACCAGTGCACTTAATATTACCATTTCCGACAGGTCAAGGCCTTTCTAAACGAGTACCTACCCTGATCCGCTCCCTCCCACGATGGCCACCTTCTTCCCAGCCGGCACCTGGAAGGAGACCCCCTCTAGAACCTTCTGTCCTTCCAGGTACTCAAAGTAGACATCCTCAAACCTGATGGTGGCTTCTTGAGGGGTCACAGAGAGAGGAGGGGCCAGCTCTCTCTCCTAGAGTAGAGAGTCAGAGTTAGGATAGACTAGTTACTATATACTAACCCCTGACCCCTAACCTCTAACCCTCCTGGAGGGGGTCACAAGGAGGGCAGGGGCCAGCTCCTTCTCATATAGACAGAGGAGAGACAGGAGAGGAACTGGACTAGAAGTATAGAACCTAACCCTTAGGAATACTGAGTGCAGCTAGTCAGTAATTGGTGTTCTAGATAGATATCTTAGCTCTAGACCAGCACAAGGTGGGCTCTGAGCCAAAAGAAGTGCACTACATAGGGAATAGGGTGCAATTAGTGTGTGTTACCTTGATCTTGGTGTCAACACTGAGCAGTGTGAAGAGTGTATTCATGTCGATCAGGGCCTGACGTGTCTCTCTGTACACGGTGCCCAGGAAGTTAAGAGGCAGAGAGAGCTGGAACAGCAGACCGTTCACCATCACCAGGTCTCCTACGGTCATAGAGCCTGTCAACAACATCAACAACACACTGTCAAACTTCCACAGGTACTTCAAGGAACTCAAACCAATCACAGCACAGATTAAATGGTTCTCTATCATTCTATTTCTAGACCCTCTCCTCACCTGTCATGATGCCCTTGGTAGGGTTAGACTGACCTGTCATGATGCCCTTGGTAGGGTTAGACTGACCTGTCATGATGCCCTTGGTAGGATTATACTGACCTGTCATGATGCCCTTGGTAGGATTAGACTGACCTGCCATGATGCCCTTGGTAGGATTGGGGTTAGACTGACCTGTCATGATGCCCTTGGTAGGGTTAGACTGACCTGTCATGATGCCCTTGGTAGGATTAGGGTTAGACTGACCTGTCATGATGCCCTTGGTAGGATTAGGGTTAGACTGACCTGTCATGATGCCCTTGGTAGGATTAGACTGACCTGTCATGATGCCCTTGGTAGGATTGGGGTTAGACTGACCTGTCATGATGCCCTTGGTAGGATTAGACTGACCTGTCATGATGCCCTTGGTAGGATTAGGGTTAGACTGACCTGTCATGATGCCCTTGGTAGGATTAGACTGACCTGTCATGATGCCCTTGGTAGGATTAGACTGACCTGTCATGATGCCCTTGGTAGGGTTAGACTGACCTGTCATGATGCCCTTGGTAGGGTTAGGATTAGACTGACCTGTCATGATGTCCTTGGTAGGATTAGACTGACCTGTCATGATGCCCTTGGTAGGATTAGACTGACCTGTCATGATGCCCTTGGTAGGATTAGACTGACCTGTCATGATGCCCTTGGTAGGGTTAGACTGACCTGTCATGATGTCCTTGGTAGGATTAGACTGACCTGTCATGATGCCCTTGGTAGGATTAGACTGACCTGTCATGATGCCCTTGGTAGGATTAGGGTTAGACTGACCTGTCATGATGTCCTTGGTAGGATTAGACTGACCTGTCATGATGCCCTTGGTAGGGTTAGACTGACCTGTCATGATGCCCTTGGTAGGATTAGACTGACCTGTCATGATGCCCTTGGTAGGGTTAGACTGACCTGTCATGATGCCCTTGGTAGGGTTAGGGTTAGACTGACCTGTCATGATGCCCTTGGTAGGATTAGACTGACCTGTCATGATGCCCTTGGTAGGGTTGGGGTTAGACTGACCTGTCATGATGCCCTTGGTAGGATTAGACTGACCTGTCATGATGCCCTTGGTAGGATTAGACTGACCTGTCATGATGCCCTTGGTAGGATTAGACTGACCTGTCATGATGCCCTTGGTAGGATTAGACTGACCTGTCATGATGCCCTTGGTAGGGTTAGACTGACCTGTCATGATGCCCTTGGTAGGATTAGACTGACCTGTCATGATGCCCTTGGTAGGATTAGACTGACCTGTCATGATGCCCTTGGTAGGATTAGACTGACCTGTCATGATGCCCTTGGTAGGATTAGACTGACCTGTCATGATGCCCTTGGTAGGATTAGACTGACCTGTCATGATGCCCTTGGTAGGGTTAGACTGACCTGTCATGATGCCCTTGGTAGGATTAGACTGACCTGTCATGATGCCCTTGGTAGGGTTAGACTGACCTGTCATGATGCCCTTGGTAGGATTAGACTGACCTGCCATGATGCCCTTGGTAGGGTTAGGGTTAGACTGACCTGCCATGATGCCCTTGGTAGGATTAGGGTTAGACTGACCTGTCATGATGCCCTTGGTAGGATTAGACTGACCTGTCATGATGCCCTTGGTAGGATTAGACTGACCTGTCATGATGCCCTTGGTAGGATTAGACTGACCTGTCATGATGCCCTTGGTAGGGTTAGACTGACCTGTCATGATGCCCTTGGTAGGATTAGACTGACCTGTCATGATGCCCTTGGTAGGGTTAGACTGACCTGCCATGATGCCCTTGGTAGGGTTAGACTGACCTGTCATGATGCCCTTGGTAGGGTTAGACTGACCTGTCATGATGCCCTTGGTAGGGTTGGGATTAGACTGACCTGTCATGATGCCCTTGGTAGGATTAGGGTTAGACTGACCTGTCATGATGCCCTTGGTAGGATTAGGGTTAGACTGACCTGTCATGATGCCCTTGGTAGGATTAGGGTTAGACTGACCTGTCATGATGCCTTTGGTAGGATTAGGGTTAGACTGACCTGTCATGATGCCCTTGGTAGGATTAGGGTTAGACTGACCTGTCATGATGCCCTTGGTAGGATTAGACTGACCTGCCATGATGCCCTTGGTAGGGTTGGGGTTAGACTGACCTGTCATGATGCCCTTGGTAGGATTAGACTGACCTGTCATGATGCCCTTGGTAGGGTTAGACTGACCTGCCATGATGCCCTTGGTAGGGTTAGACTGACCTGTCATGATGCCCTTGGTAGGGTTAGACTGACCTGTCATGATGCCCTTGGTAGGATTGGGATTAGACTGACCTGTCATGATGCCCTTGGTAGGATTAGGGTTAGACTGACCTGTCATGATGCCCTTGGTAGATTAGGTTAGACTGACCTGTCATGATGCCCTTGGTAGGATTAGGGTTAGACTGACCTGTCATGATGCCTTTGGTAGGATTAGGTTAGACTGACCTGTCATGATGCCCTTGGTAGGATTAGGGTTAGACTGACCTGTCATGATGCCCTTGGTAGGATTAGACTGACCTGTCATGATGCCCTTGGTAGGATTAGACTGACCTGTCATGATGCCCTTGGTAGGATTAGGGTTAGACTGACCTGTCATGATGCCCTTGGTAGGATTAGGGGTTAGACTGACCTGTCATGATGCCTTTGGTAGGATTAGACTGACCTGTCATGATGCCCTTGGTAGGGTTAGACTGACCTGTCATGATGCCCTTGGTAGGGTTAGGATTAGACTGACCTGTCATGATGCCCTTGGTAGGGTTAGACTGACCTGTCATGATGCCCTTGGTAGGGTTAGATTGACCTGTCATGATGCCCTTGGTAGGGTTAGACTGACCTGTCATGATGCCCTTGGTAGGATTAGACTGACCTGTCATGATGCCCTTGGTAGGATTAGACTGACCTGTCATGATGCCCTTGGTAGGGTTAGACTGACCTGTCATGATGCCCTTGGTAGGATTAGACTGACCTGTCATGATGCCCTTGGTAGGGTTAGACTGACCTGCCATGATGCCCTTGGTAGGGTTAGACTGACCTGTCATGATGCCCTTGGTAGGATTAGGGTTAGACTGACCTGTCATGATGTCCTTGGTAGGGTTAGACTGACCTGTCATGATGCCCTTGGTAGGATTGGGGTTAGACTGACCTGTCATGATGCCCTTGGTAGGATTAGGGTTAGACTGACCTGTCATGATGCCCTTGGTAGGATTAGACTGACCTGTCATGATGCCCTTGGTAGGATTAGACTGACCTGTCATGATGCCCTTGGTAGGGTTAGACTGACCTGTCATGATGCCCTTGGTAGGATTAGGGTTAGACTGACCTGTCATGATGCCCTTGGTAGGATTAGGGTTAGACTGACCTGTCATGATGCCCTTGGTAGGGTTAGACTGACCTGTCATGATGCCCTTGGTAGGATTAGACTGACCTGTCATGATGCCCTTGGTAGGGTTGGGGTTAGACTGACCTGTCATGATGCCCTTGGTAGGATTAGACTGACCTGTCATGATGCCTTTGGTAGGGTTAGACTGACCTGTCATGATGCCCTTGGTAGGATTAGACTGACCTGTCATGATGCCTTTGGTAGGGTTAGACTGACCTGTCATGATGCCCTTGGTAGGGTTAGACTGACCTGTCATGATGCCCTTGGTAGGGTTGGGATTAGACTGACCTGTCATGATGCCCTTGGTAGGATTAGGGTTGGACTGACCTGTCATGATGCCCTTGGTAGGATTAGGGTTGACTGACCTGTCATGATGCCCTTGGTAGGATTAGGGTTAGACTGACCTGTCATGATGCCCTTGGTAGGATTAGGGTTAGACTGACCTGTCATGATGCCCTTGGTAGGATTAGACTGACCTGCCATGATGCCCTTGGTAGGGTTGGGGTTAGACTGACCTGTCATGATGCCCTTGGTAGGATTAGACTGACCTGTCATGATGCCCTTGGTAGGGTTAGACTGACCTGCCATGATGCCCTTGGTAGGGTTAGACTGACCTGTCATGATGCCCTTGGTAGGGTTAGACTGACCTGTCATGATGCCCTTGGTAGGGTTGGGATTAGACTGACCTGTCATGATGCCCTTGGTAGGATTAGGGTTAGACTGACCTGTCATGATGCCCTTGGTAGGATTAGGGTTAGACTGACCTGTCATGATGCCCTTGGTAGGATTAGGGTTAGACTGACCTGTCATGATGCCTTTGGTAGGATTAGGGTTAGACTGACCTGTCATGATGCCCTTGGTAGGATTAGGGTTAGACTGACCTGTCATGATGCCCTTGGTAGGATTAGACTGACCTGTCATGATGCCCTTGGTAGGATTAGACTGACCTGTCATGATGCCCTTGGTAGGATTAGGGTTAGACTGACCTGTCATGATGCCCTTGGTAGGATTAGGGTTAGACTGACCTGTCATGATGCCTTTGGTAGGATTAGACTGACCTGTCATGATGCCCTTGGTAGGGTTAGACTGACCTGTCATGATGCCCTTGGTAGGGTTAGGATTAGACTGACCTGTCATGATGCCCTTGGTAGGGTTAGACTGACCTGTCATGATGCCCTTGGTAGGGTTAGACTGACCTGTCATGATGCCCTTGGTAGGATTAGACTGACCTGTCATGATGCCCTTGGTAGGGATTAGACTGACCTGTCATGATGCCCTTGGTAGGGTTAGACTGACCTGTCACGATGCCCTTGGTAGGATTAGACTGACCTGTCATGATGCCCTTGGTAGGGTTAGACTGACCTGCCATGATGCCCTTGGTAGGGTTAGACTGACCTGTCATGATGCCCTTGGTAGGATTAGGGTTAGACTGACCTGTCATGATGTCCTTGGTAGGGTTAGACTGACCTGTCATGATGCCCTTGGTAGGATTGGGGTTAGACTGACCTGTCATGATGCCCTTGGTAGGATTAGGGTTAGACTGACCTGTCATGATGCCCTTGGTAGGATTAGACTGACCTGTCATGATGCCCTTGGTAGGATTAGACTGACCTGTCATGATGCCCTTGGTAGGATTAGACTGACCTGTCATGATGCCCTTGGTAGGGTTAGACTGACCTGTCATGATACCCTTGGTAGGGTTAGACTGACCTGTCATGATGCCCTTGGTAGGATTAGACTGACCTGTCATGATGCCCTTGGTAGGGTTAGACTGACCTGTCATGATGCCCTTGGTAGGATTAGGGTTAGACTGACCTGTCATGATGCCCTTGGTAGGATTAGGGTTAGACTGACCTGTCATGATGCCCTTGGTAGGATTAGACTGACCTGTCATGATGCCCTTGGTAGGGTTGGGGTTAGACTGACCTGTCATGATGCCCTTGGTAGGATTAGACTGACCTGTCATGATGCCTTTGGTAGGGTTAGACTGACCTGTCATGATGCCCTTGGTAGGATTAGGGTTAGACTGACCTGTCATGATGCCTTTGGTAGGGTTAGACTGACCTGTCATGATGCCCTTGGTACGATTAGACTGACCTGTCATGATGCCCTTGGTAGGATTAGACTGACCTGTCATGATGCCCTTGGTAGGATTAGGGTTAGACTGACCTGTCATGATGCCCTTGGTAGGATTAGGGTTAGACTGACCTGTCGCGATGCCCTTGGTAGGATTAGACTGACCTGTCATGATGCCCTTGGTAGGGTTAGACTGACCTGTCATGATGCCCTTGGTGGATTAGACTGACCTGTCATGATGCCCTTGGTAGGATTAGGGTTAGACTGACCTGTCATGATGCCCTTGGTAGGGTTAGACTGACCTGTCATGATGCCCTTGGTAGGATTAGGGTTAGACTGACCTGTCATGATGCCCTTGGTAGGGTTAGACTGACCTGTCATGATGCCCTTGGTAGGGTTAGACTGACCTGTCATGATGCCTTTGGTAGGGTTAGACCGACCTGTCATGATGCCCTTGGTAGGATTAGACTGACCTGTCATGATGCCCTTGGTAGGATTAGACTGACCTGTCTTGATGCCCTTGGTAGGGTTAGACTGACCTGTCTTGATGCCCTTGGTAGGGTTAGACTGACCTGTCATGATGCCCTTGGTAGGATTAGACTGACATGTCTTGATGCCCTTGGTAGGGTTAGACTGACCTGTCATGATGCCCTTGGTAGGATTAGGGTTAGACTGACCTGACATGATGCCCTTGGTAGGGTTAGACTGACCTGTCATGATGCCCTTGGTAGGGTTAGACTGACCTGTCATGATGCCCTTGGTAGGATTAGACTGACCTGTCATGATGCCCTTGGTAGGGTTAGGGTTAGACTGACCTGTCATGATGCCCTTGGTAGGGTTAGACTGACCTGTCATGATGCCCTTGGTAGGGTTAGGATTAGACTGACCTGTCTTGATGCCCTTGGTAGGATTAGACTGACCTGTCATGATGCCCTTGGTAGGATTAGACTGACCTGTCATGATGCCCTTGGTAGGGTTAGACTGACCTGTCATGATGCCCTTGGTAGGGTTAGACTGACCTGTCGTGATGCCCTTGGTAGGGTTAGGACTGACCTGTCATGATGCCCTTGGTAGGATTAGACTGACCTGCCATGATGCCCTTGGTAGGATTAGACTGACCTGTCATGATGCCCTTGGTAGGGTTAGACTGACCTGTCATGATGCCCTTGGTAGGGTTAGACTGACCTGTCATGATGCCCTTGGTAGGATTAGACTGACCTGTCATGATGCCCTTGATGCCCTTGGTAGGGTTAGACTGACCTGTCATGATGCCCTTGGTAGGATTAGACTGACCTGTCATGATGTCCTTGGTAGGATTAGACTGACCTGTCATGATGCCCTTGGTAGGGTTAGACTGACCTGCCATGATGCCCTTGGTAGGGTTAGACTGACCTGTCATGATGCCCTTGGTAGGATTAGACTGACCTGTCATGATGCCCTTGGTAGGATTAGACTGACCTGTCATGATGCCCTTGGTAGGGTTAGACTGACCTGTCATGATGCCGTTGGTAGGATTAGACTGACCTGTCATGATGCCCTTGGTAGGGTTAGACTGACCTGTCATGATGCCCTTGGTAGGGTTAGACTGACCTGTCATGATGCCCTTGGTAGGATTAGACTGACCTGTCATGATGCCCTTGGTAGGGTTAGACCGACCTGTCATGATGCCCTTGGTAGGATTAGGGTTAGACTGACCTGCCATGATGCCCTTGGTAGGATTAGACTGACCTGTCATGATGCCCTTGGTAGGGTTGAGACCGACCTGTCATGATGCCCTTGGTAGGATTAGGGTTAGACTGACCTGCCATGATGCCCTTGGTAGGATTAGGGGTTAGACTGACCTGTCATGATGCCCTTGGTAGGGTTAGACTGACCTGTCATGATGCCCTTGGTAGGGTTACGCGTTAGACTGACCTGTCATGATGCCCTTGGTAGGATTAGGGTTAGACTGACCTGTCGTGATGCCCTTGGTAGGGTTAGACTGACCTGTCATGATGCCCTTGGTAGGGTTAGGGTTAGACTGACCTGTCGCAGATGCCCTTGGTAGGATTAGGGTTAGACTGACCTGTCACTGATGCCCTTGGTAGGTTAGACTGACCTGTCATGATGCCCTTGGTAGGATTAGGGTTAGACTGACCTGTCATGATGCCCTTGGTAGGGTTAGACTGACCTGTCATGATGCCCTTGGTAGGGTTAGGGTTAGACTGACCTGCCATGATGCCCTTGGTAGGATTAGACTGACCTGTCATGATGCCCTTGGTAGGATTAGACTGACCTGTCATGATGCCCTTGGTAGGGTTAGACTGACCTGTCATGATGCCCTTGGTAGGGTTAGACTGACCTGTCATGATGCCCTTGGTAGGATTAGACTGACCTGTCATGATGCCCTTGGTAGGATTAGACTGACCTGTCATGATGCCCTTGGTAGGATTAGACTGACCTGTCATGATGCCCTTGGTAGGGTTAGACTGACCTGTCATGATGCCCTTGGTAGGATTAGGGTTAGACTGACCTGTCATGATGCCCTTGGTAGGATTAGACTGACCTGTCATGATGCCCTTGGTAGGATTAGACTGACCTGTCATGATGCCCTTGGTAGGGTTAGGGTTAGACTGACCTGTCATGATGCCCTTGGTAGGATTAGACTGACCTGTCATGATGCCCTTGGTAGGGTTAGGGTTAGACTGACCTGTCATGATGCCCTTGGTAGGATTAGACTGACCTGTCATGATGCCCTTGGTAGGATTAGACTGACCTGTCATGATGCCCTTGGTAGGATTAGACTGACCTGTCGCGATGCCCTTGGTAGGATTAAGGTTAGACTGACCTGTCATGATGTCCTTGGTAGGATTAGACTGACCTGTCATGATGCCCTTGGTAGGATTAGACTGACCTGTCATGATGCCCTTGGTAGGATTAGGGTTAGACTGACCTGTCATGATGTCCTTGGTAGGATTAGACTGACCTGTCATGATGCCCTTGGTAGGATTAGACTGACCTGTCTTGATGCCCTTGGTAGGATTAGACTGACCTGTCTTGATGCCCTTGGTAGGATTAGACTGACCTGTCATGATGCCCTTGGTAGGATTAGACTGACCTGTCATGATGCCCTTGGTAAGGTTAGATTGACCTGTCATGATGCCCTTGGTAGGGTTAGACTGACCTGCCATGATGCCCTTGGTAGGATTAGACTGACCTGTCATGATGCCCTTGGTAGGATTAGACTGACCTGCCATGATGCCCTTGGTAGGGTTAGACTGACCTGCCATGATGCCCTTGGTAGGGATTAGACTGACCTGTCATGATGCCCTTGGTAGGATTAGACTGACCTGTCGTGATGCCCTTGAGCAGGGATTAGACTGACCTGCCATGATGCCCTTGGTAGGATTAGACTGACCTGTCATGATGCCCTTGGTAGGATTAGACTGACCTGTCATGATGCCCTTGGTAGGATTAGACTGACCTGTCATGATGCCCTTGGTAGGATTAGACTGACCTGTCATGATGCCCTTGGTAGGATTAGACTGACCTGTCGTGATGCCCTTGGTAGGGTTAGACTGACCTGTCATGATGCCCTTGGTAGGATTAGACTGACCTGTCATGATGCCCTTGTAGGATTAGACTGACCTGTCAGTGATGCCCTTGGTAGGGGTTAGGATTAGACTGACCTGTCATGATGCCCTTGGTGATTAGACTGACCTGTCATGATGCCCTTGGTAGGGGTTAGACTGACCTGCCATGATGCCCTTGGTAGGATTAGACTGACCTGTCATGATGCCCTTGGTAGGATTAGGATTAGACTGACCTGTCATGATGCCCTTGGTAGGATTAGACTGACCTGTCATGATGCCCTTGGTAGGGTTAGACTGACCTGCCATGATGCCCTTGGTAGGGTTAGACTGACCTGCCATGATGCCCTTGGTAGGGTTAGACTGACCTGTCATGATGCCCTTGGTAGGGTTAGACTGACCTGCCATGATGCCCTTGGTAGGGTTGGGGTTGTAGCCATCAACTTTAGTTAGGGTTAGTTAGGGTGTAGGGGTTAGGGTTAGTTAGGGTTAGACTGACCTGCCATGATGCCCTTGCTAGCTAGCACCATGATACCAGTGAGGCCCACACTAAAGATGACACTCTGTCCAAAGTTGAGCATGGCCAGGGTAGAGGTGGTCTTCAGGGAGGAGGACTCGTAGGTCTTCAGATAACCATCATACTTCTCTGCTTCATACTTCTCATTGTTGAAATACTGTAACAGAGAGAGAGATGGTCAGGTCAGACAGTATCGTGTAGTAGAATACTGTAACAGAGAGAGAGATGGTCAGGTCAGACAGTATCGTGGTAGAATACTGTAACAGAGAGAGAGATGGTCAGGTCAGACAGTATCCGTGTGTATAGAATCAAGACAGACAGGTTGAAGATTCCCTAAACGTCTCATGTGACCAACAAGTGAGGGTCTAATGTTCCATGTTTCAGCCTTGGTTTACTAGGTCACAGTGAAGTTGTCTGTTAACGTGGTGGTCACGGTGGGAGAGAGAGTGGGAGAGAACTTCAGATGCTGCTGTCTACCATGTAGCTCAGTGGGCGAGTCACTACATCACCCAGCTAGGGAATGTCATCTTTGGTTCATTTGTATAAAAGGAAATGAACAGGCCAGGGAGATGGAGAAAGCAGCACATGCAGGAGAGGACAGAGATATGGAGAAATAATATCTATAACTAGATATATATATATATATAATTACATATTCACTTTGAGACTATAACTATATATATATAATTACATATTCACTTTGAGACTCTATAACTATATACAGTGGGGGAAAAAAGTATTTAGTCAGCCACCAATTGTGCAAGTTCTCCCACTTAAAAAGATGAGAGAGGCCTGTGTACACGTCAACTATGATAGACAAAATGAGAAAAAAATATCCAGAAAATCACATTGTAGGATTTTTAATGAATTTATTTGCAAATTATGGTGAAAAATAAGTATTTGGTCAATAATAAAAGTTTCTCAATACTTTGTTATATACCCTTTGTTGGCAATGACAGGTCAAACGTTTTCTGTAAGTCTTCACAAGGTTTTACACACTGTTGCTGGTATTTCCTCCATGCAGATCTCCTCTAGAGCAGTCATGTTTTGGGGCTGTCGCTGGGCAACACGGACTTTCAACTCCCTCCAAAGATTTTCTATGGGGTTGAGATCTGGAGACTGGCTAGGCCACTCCAGGACCTTGAAATGCTTCTTACGAAGCCACTCCTTCGTAGCCCGGGCGGTGTGTTTGGGATCATTGTCATGCTGAAAGACCCAGCCACGTTTCATCTTCAAAGCCCTTGCTGATGGAAGGAGGTTTTCACTCAAAATCTCACGATACATGGCCCCATTCATTCTTTCCTTTACACGGATCAGTCGTCCTGGTCCTTTGCAGAAAAAACAGCCCCAAAGCATGATGTTTCCACCACCATGCTTCACAGTAGGTATGGTGTTCTTTGGATGCAACTCATCATTCTTTGTCCTCCAAACACGACGAGTTGAGTTTTTACCAAAAAAGTTCTATTTTGGTTTCATCTGACCATATGACATTCTCCCAATCCTCTTCTGGATCATCCAAATGCACTCTAGCAAACTTCAGATGGGCCTGGACATGTACTGGCTTAAGCAGGGGGGACACGTTTGGCACTGCAGGATTTGAGTCCCTGGCGGCGTAGTGTGTTACTGATGGTAGGCTTTGTTACTTTGGTCCCAGCTCTCTGCAGGTCATTCACTAGGTCCCCCTGTGGTTCTGGGATTTTTGCTCACCGTTCTTGTGATCATTTTGACCCCACGGGGTGAGATCTTGCGTGGAGCCCCAGATCGAGGGAGATTATCAGTGGTCTTGTATGTCTTCCATTTCCTAATAATTGCTCCCACAGTTGATTTCTTCAAAGCAAGCTGCTTACCTATTGAAGATTCAGTCTTCCCAGCCTGGGTGCAGGTCTACAATTTTGTTTCTGGTGTCCTTTGACAGCTCTTTTGGTCTTGGCCATAGTGGAGTTTGGAGTGTGACTGTTTGAGGTTGTGGACAGGTGTCTTTTATACTGATAACAAGTTCAAACAGGTGCCATTAATACAGGTAACAGTGGAGGACAGAGGAGCCTCTTAAAGAAGAAGTTACAGGTCTGTGAGTGCCAGAAATCTTGCTTGTTTGTAGGTCACCAAATACTTATTTTCCACCATAATTTGCTAATAAATTCATTAAAAATCCTACAATGTGATTTTCTGGATTTTCTTTCTCAATTTGTCTGTCATAGTTGGCGTGTACCTATGATGAAAATTACAGGCCTCTTTCATCTTTTAAGTGGGAGAACTTGCACAATTGGTGGCTGGCTAAATACTTTTTTCCCCACCGTATACATGCCCGTCTGAAGTTGCCAATGAACATCTGAATGATTCAGAGAGAACTGGGTGAAAGTGTTGTGGTCAGATGAGACCAAAATGGAGCTCTTTGGCATCAACTCAACTCGACGTGTTTGGAGGAGGAGGAATGCTGCCTATGACCCCAAGAACACCATCCCCACCATCAAACATGGAGGTGGAAACATTATGCTTTGGGGGTGTTTTTCTGCTAAGGGGACAGGACAACTTCACCGCATCAAGGGCGATGGACGGGGCCATGTACCGTCAAATCCTGGGTGAGAACCTCCTTCCCTCAGCCAGGGCATTGAAAATGGGTCGTGGATGGGTATTCCAGCATGACAATGACCCAAAACACACGTGCCAAGGCAACAAAGGAGTGGCTCAGAAGAAGAACATTAAGGTCCTGGAGTGGCCTAGCCAGTCTCCAGACCTTAATCCCATAGAAAATCTGTGGAGGGAGCTGAAGGTTTCGAGTTGCCAAACGTCAGCCTCAAAACCTTAATGACTTGGAGAAGATCTGCAAAGAGGAGTGGGACAAAATCCCTCCTGAGATGTGTGAAAACCTGGTGGCCAACTACAAGAAACGTCTGACCTCTGTGATTGCCAACAAGGGTTTTGCCACCAAGTACTAAGTCATGTTTTGCAGAGGGGTCAAATACTTATTTCCCTCATTAAAATGCAAATCAATTTATAACATTTTGACATGCGTTTTCTGGATTTTTTTGTTGTTATTCTGTCTCTCACTGTTCAAATAAACCTACCATTAAAATTATAGACTGATCATGTCTTTGTCGGTGGGCAAACATACAAAATCAGCAGGGATCAAAACTTTTTCCCTCACTGTATATATAATTACATATTCACTTTGAGACTCTATAACTATATACAGTGGGGAGAACAAGTATTTGAAACACTGCCGATTTTGCAGGTTTTCCTACTTACAAAGCATGTAGAGGTCTGTAATTTTTATCATAGGTACACTTCAACTGTGAGAGACGGAATCTAAAACAAAAATCCAGAAAATCACATTGTATGATTTTTAAGTAAAAAGATAGATCCACAGATGATGCAATCGCCATCACACTGTATTATAGGGCGGCAGGTAGCTTAGTGGTTAAGAGCGTTGTGCCAGTAACCGAAAGGTCGCTGGTTCTAATCCCCGAGCCGACTAGGTGAAAAATCTGTTGATGTGCCCCTAATTGCTCCTGTAAGTCGCTCTGGATAAGAGCGTTACAAATGACAAAATAATGCCCACGGCCCAGTTAAAAAAAAAAATGCATTACGGTACCTCAGTTAAACCCCCTCTCTGCCTCTCCCTCTCTCTCTCTCTCTCTCTCTCTCTCTCTCTCTCTCTCTCTCTGTCCCCGGTCTCTCCTCTCCTCTCTCTCTCTCTCTCTCTCTCTCTCTCTCTCTGTCCCCGGTCTCTCCTCTCCTCTCTCTGAATTCCTCCTCTCTCTCTCAATTTGCATACCGCCGTCAATAGATCCACAGACGATGCACCATCACACTGCCCACTGCCCTATCCCATCTGGACAAGAGGAATACCTTCTGTAAGAATCTGTTCATTCGACCAAAGCTCAGCATTCAACACCATAGTACCCTCCAAGCTCATCATTAAGCTTGAGGCCTGGGTCTGAACCCCGCCCTTTGCAGTTGGGTCCTGGACTTCCTGATGGGCCGCCCCCCACCTCCACTTCGCTGATCCTCAACACTGGGGCCCCACAAGGGTGTGTGCTCCAGCCCCCCTCCTGTACTCCCTGTTCACCCATGACTGCGTGGCCAAACACGCCTCCAACTCAATCATCAAGTTTGCAGAC
>NW_025535034.1:0-126541 GCF_020615455.1 Coregonus clupeaformis
AACCAAAGACAACAAGAAGCAGGAGAGACAGCTGATGATTTTATCACTGCACTTCATTGTTTGTCAGAACATTGCGGTTATGGAGCTCTGCTTAGTGAGATGATAAGAGACAGACTAGTTGCAGGCTTACATGACAAAAGACTGTCCAAGCAATTACAAATGGACCCAGAAATAACACTGGATGAAGCTGTCACACGCATTCGTCAAACTGAACTTGTGGAAAAGCAACAGGACCTGCCAGAGCATACCTTCAAAGCTGCCAGCAGTGCGGCCCGTGTAGGCGGTGTGCTTTCATATAGCAAACAGCAATGCCCAGCCAATGCCCAGTGCCAATCAGAGAAGAAGAATCAAAACTCAGAAAGACCACAACAACCCCAAACAACACAGGAGAATGGAGAGGAGCCCCAAGATACCGATGACTCTGATGAGTGGATCGGGGTTTCAGTCCTGGAGGAGAGAAGCCACACTTCTTCTCTGACTGCGGTCAGAACTTTCAAAAAGTAAGGGATCTTATAAGACACCATCGAACACATACAGGAGTGAAAGAAATGTTCTGCCCTGATTGTGGGAAAAGTTTTACCCGCTCTGATAATCTGAAAAGGCACCAGATGACACATAAGAAAGGGGGTGATTGTCCTTACTGTGATAAAAGCTTTTTCTGAACCCGGAGAACTAAAAATACACATGGAAGTACATAGTCAAGAAAGGCCATACCTTTGCCCCGACTGTGGGAAGAGATTCAAACAGTTATGGGTGTTGAAAAAATCACCAGCTAAAACATACAGAGAAGATTTTACCACGGGAAAGGCATCACCGCTGCTCCGACCGTGGGAAGAACTTTACCCAGAAGTCATAGTCTAAAGAAGACATCAGCAAGAAACACATACAGGTGAGAAGCCTTATCACTGCTCTAAGTGCGACAAAAGTTTTGCGGGACGTGAGAGACTTAAAAAACATCCAACTAACACACAAGGAAAAGAAACATAAATATTACCGCTGTTCAAGGTGTGATAAAAGATTTCCTGACATAGCAAAACTAAAGATCACACCTTCCAGTACATTCTGTAGACCTGGCACTCCACTGTTCTGACTGTGGAAAGTGTTTCTTAAACAAGGCAAAGTTCGAAAGACACCAAATAATACACACTGCAAGTGGGAAAAAACCATTCCTCTGCACTGACTGTGGGGATGGTTTTACAAATTTACTGCGGTTGGAAAGCACCAGCGAACACACACCGGAGAGAAACCGTACCACTGCACTGAATGCGGGAAGAGTTTTGCACGTGAATGGACATTAAAAGTCACAAGCAAGTGCATAAGTTAAAACACTCTGGAGAAAGAGCAGCCTATCCTTGCTCTGAATGTGGAAAGACCTTCTCCCGTTCACGTGGCGTGATGACTCATGTGAGAAGGGTGCATAATAAAGAGAGACCTTTCCAGTGTTCTCTGTGAAAAACGTTTTTCCAAAAGAACTTCCTTACAGTACACATGAGAATTCACACTGGAGAGAAACCGTACCAGTGCTCAGACTGTGGACAAAGCTTCTCCCCAAATTGGCGACCGAAGCGCCACCAGAAGAGCAACATCTCTAAAGAGGAGACTTGACCTCTATACTAGTGTGGAAGGCCACCTAATTTGTGCAAAATTCAGTCCTCTCCTCTCCTCTGTGACTTCGGAAACTGGTGAGTGGTCGCCATATGTAGGAGAGTGACAATTTGTTAGTAGGCGAATGGAGGAGATTGCTCCCCTCAGTTCAATTGCCTCCTTTGGCAGAGAAACATCAGGGAAGAATCTCAATTGCATACTCCTCGCATTCTCTCCCCTCGCCGCCACCTCAGCCCATTGGAGGAAAAGGTCATAGGGGGGGACCTCTGGCTTTCTCATCCAATGGGTTTTGAAGGAGCGAGGAGAGATGACGCTTAGGGAGTATGCAAGTGAGATTTCTTTTATCACCCTCAGTTTCCACCCTGCAAATGTGTATTTGTTAGCCTTTTGGGTAGTTTAAAAGGATTATTTCAAAGAGAAAAAGGGTAGTTAATATATGGACTTGACTATTAGAACCAATATTTCACTGGACAATTAATATCAAGGATGTGATAATTAAACATTTACACAGTCCACTACAGTGGAGGCTGCTGAGGGAGGGACGACTCATAATAATAGCTGGAGTGGAGTCAATGGAATGGTTCTCAAAATGTGGTTTCCATGTGGTTGATACCATTATTGACTCCATTCCAGTCATTATTATGAGCCGTCCTCCCCTCAGCAGCCTCCACTGGTCCACTATAGTAAAAAAAAATAAACATGTCTCTCAGATTCATGAACATTTGACTCAAGTTATTAAATGTCCAGGTTATTCTGATTGCAACATATTCATGCCATGTACTCTCTTGTGATTTCCTACTTCTGAAAGTGAGATCAGAAGATTTGTGATAGCCACTGACACAGTAGCAGCAATATGGAACTTTTATTGGGAAACCAGACAAAATGCACATATAAATATAAATGTGAATCATTCTCATTGAAAGCAAGTGCGCTATTTCTATGCTTTCCGTGTTTAAGTTTCGTTTTTGCGTCTTACTTTCGGTTTTGTACACCAGCTTCAAACAGCTGAAAATACAATATTTTTGATTATGGAAAATATATTTCACAGCTGTTTAGACAACTAACTCTCACAGTCCCACTAAAGAATTAGAAGTTCATCCATGTTCTCAGCGTCAAATTTCGAAGTGTTTAAGGTTAAATGTAGGTAATAACTCTGAATGGTAAGGGCTAAGGTTTGGGATAGGCTTATTAAAAATCTCAACTTTCTAGCGCTGTATTTGAACTTGCAACCTTTTTGGAATCAGAGGCAGATGCTTATACTATCCCACCATGCCCTAACAAACCCAAACCTACATGAAGATAACAGCGCTTACTGTTGCCCATAGTGTCCTGTTTTCCGTCATTTCCCGACGTCCACAGACATGGATGGACATCGAATGCCGACTTGTATCACGGGTGACCTGGCTGGGTTTAGATGGTACAATGATTCTCTACACTATACTTGCTTGTTCTGTCACAAACTGAAATTAGGTGAACTATTAATATTTTAGCAACCAGGGAAATGGTGGAGCGATTTTCTGCATAGTGCATCTTTAAGTGTCTTGAATCAAAAAAGCCTTTCCCACATTTCTTGCAGGAGTATGGCCTGACTCCTGTGTGCCCTTGCATGTGGGTTTTGACATGATTGGCTTGTCTGAATCGTGTCCCACAGGCGTCACAGCTGAAAGGCTTCTCTCCCGTGTGGACTCGCTCATGTCTTTTAAGATTACAGATAAATCGAAAGTCTTCCCACAATCACTGCACTTCTGTGGTTTCCTACCTGTATGGATCAGCTGATGTATCTTAAGAGATTGTTTTGTAATAAATCGCTTTCCACAACAACCACAAGCATTGGGCTTCTCTCCAGTGTGTAATTTCTGGTGATGGTCAAAAGTAACTTTAAGGAGAAAATGAAGTATTTCTGCATGTGCACATAGCCGCGGGATGTAGGGGTGCTAACGGTGCTGCAGCACCCCCTTATAAAAAATACATAAAAATAAAGATCCCACCAAATTAGTGCGCTAGGCCTTTATTGCTCCTGTAGGAGCAGAGAACGATACTTCTCAGCAGAGCGGAGAAAAAAACTCCTCCGTACTGGATAGATACTTGTGGTTTCTAGCTAACATTACACCAGTCAAAGCAGTGGAGCGTGTATTAAAGCAAAAACCTTTATTGGTCAACACCATTCATCTTTGGGCGATGGGGAGAGGGGGTTTGCAAAATACTATCATATCACGCAATTATACCGTTTATAAAATGGTCAGATATCTATTTTTAATACAGACTAGCTAAAAAAATACTTAAATTGATAAATTATCCAATGGATTAAGGATTTTATGGGGGGGGGGGCCGTTCAAAAACACAAGTTTGCACCCCCTATTTTAATTTGCTCCATGGCTCAGGCTGCCAAGTGGACAGAAGGTTGTTTTGGCTCATCTCAGTTGCGAAGAGGAATAACTCTGCAGCTGTTTCTGAATAATAAACAATACCATGCTGGTGGCTGGTAACATTCAAATAAAACCCAGCGCTGAAAAGCGAAGCGTAGGCTGAAAAAAAATTTCAATGCCATAACATACACTACATTACCAAAAATATGTGGACACCTGCTTGTTGAACATCTCATTCGAAAATCATGAGCATTAATATGGAGTTGGTCCCCCCCCCTTGCTGCTATAACAGCCTCTACTAGATGTTGGAACATTGCTGCGGGGGACTTGCTTTCATTCAGTCACGAGCATTAGTGAGTTCAGGCACTGATGTTGGGCGATTAGGCCTGGCTCGCGGTCGGTGTTCCAATTCATCCCAAAGGTGTTCGATGGGGTTGAGTCAGGGCTCTGTGCAAGCCAGTCAAGTTCTTCCACACCAATCTCGACAAACCATTTCTGTATGGACCTCGCTTTGTGCATTGGGGGCATTGGCAAGCTGAAACAGGAAAGTGCCTTCCCCAATCTGTTGCCACAAAGTTGGAACACAGAATAATCTATGTCATTGTATGCTGTAGCGTTAAGATTTCCCTTCACTGGAACTAAGGGGCCTAGCCCGAACCATGATAACAGCCCCAGACCATTATTCCTCCTCCACCGAACTTTACAGTTGGCACTATGCCTTAGGCCCAGGTAGTGTTCTCTGGCATCCGCCAAACCCAGATTTGTCCGTCGGACTGCAAGATGGTGAGCGTGATTCATCACTCCAGAGAGCGGCGTTTCCACTGCTCCAGAGTCCAATGGCGGCTAGCTTTACACCACTCAGCCAACGCTTGCATTGCGCATGGTGATCTTAGGGTTGTGTGAGGTTGCTCGGCCATGGAGACCCATTTCATGAAGCTCCCGGCGAACAGTTAGTGTGCTGGCGTTGCTTCCAGCGGCAGTTTGGAACTCTGTAGTGAGTGTTGCAACCGAGGACATGCGATTTGTACACGGTGCGTGCTTCAGCATTGCGGTCCCGTTCTGTGAGCTTGTGTGGCCTACCGCTTCGCGGCTGAGCCGTTGTTGCTCCTAGGCGTTTCCACTTTACAATAACAGCACTTACAGTTGACCAGGGCAGCTCTAGCAGGGCAGAAATTTGGCGAACTGACTTGTTGGAAAGGTGGCATCCTATAGCGGTTGCCGCGTTGAAAGTCCCTGAGCTTTTCTGAAAGGCCATTCTACTGCCAATGTTTGTCTATGGAGGTTGCATGGCGGTGTGCTCGATTTTATACACCTGTCAGCAACCGGGTGTGGCTGAAATAGGCGAATCCACTAATTTTATATATATAGTGTAGGAAAAAGACAAAGACAATGCATTCACACGGATTTGCGCGAAGTGGGCAGGTCGGATTCACTTCAAGCCCCAAATATATCATACTTTTGACTAAAATTATGACATATTGACTTAAATCGTTGTGCAACATCATGGGTAAGTGGTTTCTACGGTGTGGGCCTTTGAAAAATACACCCAGAATATCAACTCAGTCTGACTGACCCACCTCAGGACCAGGGAATTCTCCTTCTCCCTTAATGAAAATATGCCAATTATATGCACATCAGTAAACTTCAAGTGAAATGGTTTGCAAGCGTGCCTCAAGAATCCAGGCATGGAAGGTGTCGCTGTAGTTCTAATTATCCCACAATAAATTATGGCAAAGCGAGAAGATTGAAATACAACTCGTTTTTTCATTAAACTGCCTTTTTCAGTCCTCATGGTAGCTAGCCAATACCAAAGCAGTCCATTTAATTCCACACTTCAGGCACCTACTCACCCCAATGCTAGGCATTACATATTCATGGAATCCAATGGGCTGCTATAGCATTAGCATGAGGACTAAAAAGGCAGTTTTAATTAAAAAGAACTAGCAGTATTTAAATCTTCTTGATTTGCCGTAATTTGTTGTGGGAATGTTTTCAAACCATTTCACTTGAAGTTCACCGAGGTCCACGTGTTAGCTTATATATACAGTGGGGTCGGGTTGGATCCCTTAATAAAGATTAGCAAAAAATAATATAAAATGAATAATACAAATACTGAGCTATATTATATGCTAAAATATACAGTACCAGTCAAAAGTTTGGATACACCTACTCATTCAGCGGTTTTTCTTTATTTTTACTATTTTCTGCATTGAAGAATAATATGAAATAACACATATGGAATCATGTAGTAACCAAAAAAAGTGTTAAACAAATCAAAATATATTTTATATTTGAGATTCTTCAAAGTAGCCACCATTTTGCCTTTTATGACAGCTTTGCACACTCTTGGCATTCTCTCAACCAGCTTCATGAGGAATGCTTTTTCCAACAGTCTTGAAGGAGTTCCCACATATGCTGAGCACTTGTTATCTCCTTTTCCTTTACTCTGCGGTTTGGGATGAGTCTGACCATCTCGATTGGATTGAGGTCTGGTGATTGTGGAGGCCAGGTCATCTGATGCAGCACTCCATCACTCTCCTTACACATCCTGGTAGTGTGTTTTTGGGTCATTGTCCTATTGAAAAACAAATGATAGTCCCACTAAGCACAAACCAGATGGGATGGCGATCGCTGCAGAATGCTGTGGTAGCCATGCTGGTTAAGTGTGCCTTGAATTCTAAATAAATCACAGACAATCTCACCATCAAAGCACCCCCCACACCATAACACCTACTCCTCCATGATTCTACGGTGGGAACCAACATGAAGAATCATCCGTTCACCTACAATGCGTCTCACAAAGACACGGTTGAAACCAAAAATCTCCAATTTGGACTCATCAGACCAAAAGACAGATTTCCACCGGTCTAATGTCCATTGCTCGTGTTTCTTGGCCCAAGCAAGTCTCTTCTTCTTATTGGTGGCCTTTAGTAGTGGTTTCTTTGCAGCAATTTGCGATGAAGGCCTGATTCACGCAGTCTCCTCTGAACAGTTGATGTTGAGATGTGTCTGTTACTTGAACTCTGTGAAGCATTTATTTGGGCTGCAATCTGAGGCTGGTAACTCTAATGAACTTATCCTCTGCAGCAGAGGTAACTGGGTCTTCCATTCCTGTGGCAGTCCTCATGAGCCAGTTTCATCATAGCGCTTGATGGTTTTTGCGACTGCACTTGAAGAAGCTTTCAAAGTTCTTGAAATGTTCCGGATTGACTGACCTTCATGTCTTAAAGTAATGATGGACTGACGTTTCTCTTTGCTTATTTCAGCTGTTCTTGCCATAATATGGACTTGGTCTTTTTACCAAATAGGGCTATCTTATGTATACCACCCCCTACCTTGTCACCACACAACTGATTGGCTCAAACACATTAATTTGTGGAATTTCTTTCCTTCTTAACTTTTAACAAAGGCACACCTGTTAATTGAAATGCATTCCAGGTGACTACCTCATGAAGCTGGTTGAGAGAATGCCAAGAGTGTGCAAAGCTGTCATCAAGGCGAGGGTGGCGACTTTGAAGAATCTCAAATATAAAATATATTTTGATTTATTTAACACTTTTTTTAGTTACTACATGATTCCATATGTGTTATTTCATAGTTTTGATGTCTTCACTAGAAGAAAAAACCCTGGAATGAGTAGGTGTGTCCAAACTTTTGACTGGTACTGCATATACAGTTGAAGTCGGAAGTTTACATCCACCTATAGCCAAATACATTTAAACTCAGTTTTTCACAATTCCTGACATTTAATCCTAGTTAAAAAATTCCCTGTCTTAGGTCAGTTAGGATCACCACTTTCTTTTAAGAATGTGAAATGTCAGAATAATAGTAGAGTGATTTATTTAAGCTTTTATTTCTTTCATCACATTCCCAGTGGATAAGAAGTTTACACACTCAATTAGTATTTGGTAGCATTGCCTTTAAATTGTTTAACTTGGGTCAAGCGTTTGGGTAGCCTTCCACAAGATTCCCACAATAAGTTGGGTGAATTTTGGCCAATTCCTCCTGACTGAGCTGGTGTAATTGAGTCAGGTTTGTACTCCTTGCTCGCACACGGGGTTTTTCAGTTCTGCCCACACATTTTCTATAGGATTGAGGTCAGGGATTTGAGGTCAGTGCTTTGAGATGGCCACTCCAATACATTTGCTTTGTTGTCCTTAAGCCATTTTGCCACAATTTTAGAAGTATGCTTGGGGTCATTGGGCCTCATTCACCAATATCTACCAAAGAATTTTCTAAACTTTGTTCTTAATAAACTCCCCTAAGAAAAGTCTACGTCGGATTCATGACATGTTCTTAAACAACAGAATTGTTACGCACCTGTGTTCTTAGGATTGATGAATCCCATGTCTTCGTAATTGAAAGCGTGTGCCAGTTGTTCCTAATTAGCATAAGAAAACGCCCGCAAATTCCCATATAAGGACATGACACTTCAGGGCCGTGTGCAAGAAAAAGTTGGAGAATGTCCAAAAGCCGCACGGCGGTGGTGGTCCACCGATCACCAAGCGGAAAAATGAACTTCAGTAATTCTGAAATAGAAATTCTACTGCAACAGGTAAATTCCAAGCGAGGCATAATATTTAGTAGTGTTTCCAGTGGTTTTAAAGCCACCAACAAAACGGAGGCATGGAAGGAGATCACGGATTCCGTCGGCTCAAGTGAAGATGTAAAAAAATACATGGTTTGACTTAAAATCAGAGACCAAAAAATCAATTGCCAAACATAAGAGACATATGCTGACCACTGGAGGGGGGCATGCATCGGGGCCGTTTTGGTGAGGCGGTACTCTCAGGTGTGCCATCAGCGGATCAACTGGACACTGACCAGGGCCCTATATCCCAACAGGTTCATATCCTCTAAGGCCATCTCCCACCAGTGAATCAGACGGTAAGCAAGTCTTACTGAATTTATACAATTTCCTGTCATAATTTAACTGAAAGCAACGGTGAAACCATTGGAAAGGAATTTTACACCAGTTTGTCAAACCAAATGTAAGCATATGTGACTGAATGAGTCCTCACCTGAATTCCTAGTTTATTCTGTTTGAAATCCTATTGCTTTTGCAGTAGGCCTATATTGAACTGAAACATCAACAAAAAAAAACTTTCAGTATGGTTTTTGTTATTTACAGATCTCCAATCTAGGCAACCCCTCTGAAGAGGAACCTGACACCATTCGGCCTTCCTGCAGTAGGCCTGCCTCTGTACGTGCCCCCCAGGTCCCGTCCAACTGCACGTGTCATCTCCGATGCGGTCTTGGATAACCAGGAGCAGATTGCGCAAAGTCTCTGTGAAATCGCTTCTACTCTGGCCACAATATCAGAAAAACTCAAAGACAAACACACATTAAAAAATATAAAGAACGCACTGAAACCTGTGACATTTCATGTGTTTAATGTGTGGTATTTAAAGGACAAAACAAATAAAAAACGAGGAATTATTTGTTGTGTGACTTCCCACGCCAAGTCGGTTGTCTGGTCCCAGCAATGGGTCAGGACACACGTCCTGGTGTGGTGGCTGAACTGGAAGTGGAACACCACGCTTCATAGCGATGTTGTGTAACACACAACAGGCCATGATTATACTGCAAACCTATAAACGATGTAAAGATGATTTAAAAGCTAGAAAAACTAAAAATGAATTGTTGGAATTAGATTATTCTACAACATGTTCTCCATTTTCAAACCTGAATAAAACAAGTAGTCCTACTCACCTTCTCTGGCTTGTAAAGCAGCTTACCACCTGCTGTGTCCAAGCACATCCAGCGTCCCTTCAGAATACCAATGGTTCGCTCAATGCTGGAGCGGGTGCGTGCGTGCCTCTGGTTATAAAGAGGCCTCTTGGTGCGTCTGAGGGTTTGTTAGTGGCGTCATTAGCCAGGGCGCAAGGGCATACCCCCGATCTCCTAATGAAACAAGTCATTAATGAAGAAACCCACTATTTGAAACCAACAATTGGAATTTGAAATTACTGAACGATGCTTACCAATGAGCCATGCGTCTCCAGCAGCTCCTTGTTCCAGGCGCATTCCCACAGAACTGTTCTGCAAAATATAAGAGTCTGGATAAGAGCGTCTGCTAAATGACTAAAATGTAAATAATGTGCACCTCCTGGGAAGCGCAAGACCACGTTCAAGAGATGGTTGTCGGAGTCGCAGATGACTTGTACATTGATTGAGTGATATTGCTTGCGGTTGAGGTATGGGAATGGGTCTGGTGAGGGTGCCTTGTAATGCGCACGTGAGTGCAGTCTATTGCCCCGATTACGTTGTGCAGACCCGCAATAGAGTAGAACCCTCTCTTGACTGGCAGCTGTTGTTGCGCTGTGTAGGAATAAAATATATTGTGTGGCCAGTTGATTTATTCCATCCACAACTCGTGGGAGAGCGCGGCTGATGGATGGCTGTGATATGCCCACCGGGTCTGCTAACTCCCGCTGAAATGTCCCAGTGGCTAAAAATCCCAAGGTGGAGAGTACCTGCACATGAGGTGGTACGGGATTGGACCGTTGGGTATGGCTTCGCAGCGCTGGCTCCAAAGTATCACACAGCTCCATTAAAACGTGTTGGAAGCCTAAACCGTCCGATCAAGTACTCGTCAGTCTCTGCAAATAAATCAACGTGATCCTCAAAGATGCGTTCCCTTCTCAGAGCACGCTCGGCAATGGTGTCAAGCAGTAATAGATGTGCCATTTTGATAGCATGCCTGATGTGCAGAAACAGGCCCATTTTGGCCCTATAAATAGGCGACCAATCACCACATAATGCAGGATTTAATCAGCTTAATTGCTGATGTAAATTGCAGTGTTAGTGTTTCTTTACATACTATTATTTTTTTCCAACAAATGATCGGAAACACATTACAGTAAAATACTATCATTGTAAACGACTGTAGAATGAAATGAAATGCAGTAACCAATTATTTGGAGCAAACTGTCGTCACTCAAATGTGCATAAGAATGCTCTTGAGTGTGCATGGATTTTGTTCTTAGATAAGAACAAATCCAAGATGAGAAAAACATTAGTGAATGTCAGAATCTTCGTAAAAAAGTGTGTAAGTGGGGTTTAAGAACACATTACTTACGTGAAGAACGGTTGGTGAATGAGGCCCATTGTCCATTTGGAAGACCCATTTGCGACCAAGCTTTAACTTCCTGACTGATGTCTTGAGATGTTGCTTCAAAATATCCACATAACTTTCCTTCCTCATGATGCCATCTATTTTGTGAAGTGCACCAGTCCCTCCTGCAGCAAAGCTCCCTCACAGCATAATGCTCCACCTCCATTCTTTACGGTTGGGATGGTGTTCTTAGCTCAAGTACCCCCCTTTTGCCTCCGAACATAACGATAGTCATTATGGCCACACAGTTCTATTTTTGTTTCATCAGACCAGAGGACATTTCTCCAAAAAGTACGATCTTTGTCCCCATGTGAAGTTGCAAACCGTAGTCTGGCTTTTTTATGGCGGTTTTGGAGCAGTGGCTTCTTCCTTGCTGAGCGGCCTTTCAGGTTATGTCGATATAGGACTTGTTTTACTGTGGATATAGATACTTTTGTACCTGTTTCCTCCAGCATCTTCACATGGTCCTTTGCTGTTGTTCTGGGATTGATTTGCACTTTTCGCACCAAAGTACGTTCATCTCTAGGAGACAGAACGCGTCTCCTTCCTGAGCGGTATGACGGCTGCGTGGTCCCATGATGTTTATACTTGTGTACTATTGTTTGTACAGATGAACGTGGTACCTTCAGGTGTTTGGAAATTGCTCCCAAGGATGAACCAGACTTGTGGAGGTCTACTATTTCTTTTCTGAAGTCTTGGCTGATTTCTTTTGATGTCAAGCAAAGATGCACTGAATTTGAAGGTAGGCCTTGAAATACACTGCTCATAAAAATAAAGGGAACACTTAAACAACACAATGTAACTCCAAGTCAATCACACTTCTGTGAAATCAAACTGTCCACTTAGGAAGCAACACTGATTGACAATACATTTCACATGCTGTTGTGCAAATGGAATAGACAACAGGTGGAAATTATAGGCAATTAGCAAGACACCCCCAATAAAGAAGTGGTTCTGCAGGTGGTGACCACAGACCACTTCTCAGTTCCTATGCTTCCTGGCTGATGTTTTGGTCACTTTTGAATGCTGGCGGTGCTTTCACTCTAGTGGTAGCATGAGACGGAGTCTACAACCCACACAAGTGGCTCAGGTAGTGTAGCTCATCCAGGATGGCACATCAATGCGAGCTGTGGCAAGAAGGTTTGCTGTGTCTGTCAGCGTAGCGTCCCAGACCATGGAGGCGCTACCAGGAGACAGGCCAGTACATCAGGAGGCGTGGAGGAGGCCGTGGGAGGGCAACAACCCAGCAGCAGGACCGCTATCTCCGCCTTTGTGCAAGGAGGAGCAGGAGGAGCACTGCCAGAGCCCTGCAAAATGACCTCCAGCAGGCCACAAATGTGCATGTGTCTGCTCAAACGGTTAGAAACAGACTCCATGAGGGTGGTATGAGGCCCGACGTCCACAGGTGGGGGTTGTGCTTACAGCCCAACACTGTGCAGGACGTTTGGCATTTGCCAGAGAACACCAAGATTGGCAAATTAGCCACTGGCGCCCTGTGCTCTTCACAGATGAAAGCAGGTTCACACTGAGCACATGTGACAGACGTGACAGAGTCTGGAGACGCCGTGGAGAATGTTCTGCTGCCTGCAACATCCTCCAGCATGACCGGTTTGGCGGTGGGTCAGTCATGGTGTGGGGTGGCATTTCTTTGGGGGGCCGCACAACCCTCCATGTGCTCGCCAGAGTAGCCTGACTGCCATTAGGTACCGAGATGAGATCCTCAGACCCCTTGTGAGACCATATGCTGGTCTGCGGTTGGCCCTGGGTTCCTCCTAATGCAAGACAATGCTAGACCTCATGTGGCTGGAGTGTGTCAGCAGTTCCTGCAAGAGGAAGGCATTGATGCTATGGACTGGCCCGCCCATTCCCCAGACCTGAATCCAATTGAGCACATCTGGGACATCATGTCTCGCTCCATCCACCAACGCCACGTTGCACCACAGACTGTCCAGGAGTTGGCGGATGCTGTAGTCCAGGTCTAGGAGGAGATCCCTCAGGAGACCATCCGCCACCTCATCAGGAGCATGCCCAGGCGTTGTAGGGAGGTCATACAGGCACGTGGAGGCCACACACACTACTGAGCCTAATTTTTGACTTGTTTTAAGGACATTACATCAAAGTTGGATCAGCCTGTAGTGTGGTTTTCCACTTTAATTTTGAGGGTGATTCCATATCCAGACCTCCATGGGTTGATCAATTTGATTTCCATTGATAATTTTTTGTAATTTTGTTGTCAGCACATTCAGCTATGTAAAGAAAAAAAGTATTTAATAAGATTATTTCATTCATTCAGATCTAGGATGTGTTGTTTAAGTGTTCCCTTTATTTTTTTTGAGCTGTGTACATCCACAGGTACACCTCCAATTGACTCAAATTATGTCAATTAGCCTATCAGAAGCTTCTAAAGCCATGACATCATTTTCTGGAATTTTCCAAGCTGTTTAAAGGCACAGTCAATTTAGTGTATGTAAACTTCTGACCCACTGGAATTGTGATACAGTGAATTATATGTGAAGTAATCTGTCTGTAAACAATTGTTGGAAAGATTACTTGTGTCATGCACAAAGTAGATGTACTAACCGACTTGCCAAAACTATAGTTTGTTAACAAGACATTTGTGGAGTGGTTGAAAAACGAGTTTGAATGTATTGTCAATCAAAATACCCAAGTACTTATAATGGGGAACTTCCTCAATTTGGGCTCCCTTTAAAATAAGTCAGATTTGACCGTTCAGACATAAGTGCATAGCCAGCAATCAGATTTGTATCTGATTTCAAACCAAATAAAATAAAATGGTATTTGTCACATGCACCAAATACAACAGGTGGTAGACCTTACCGTGTAATGCTTACTTACAAGCCCTTAAACCAACAATGCAGTTTTAACATTTTAAGAAAATAGGAGATATTAAAATAGTTACTAAATAAACTAAAGTAAAAAATAAAAGAGCAACAATAAAATAACAATAACAAGACTAAATTCAGGGGTTACCGGTACCGAGTCAATGTGCGGGGGTACAGGTTAGGGTGCAAGGGGGGGGTAAAAGTGTTAAGGAGCCTTTTGGACCTAGACTTGGTGCTCTGTTCCATGACTTGGGTGGCTGGAGTCTTTGACAATTTTTTGGGCCTTCCTCTGACACGCCTAGTAAACAGGTCCTGGATGGCAGGAAGCTTGGCCCCAGTGATGTACTGGGCCGTACGCACTACACTCTGTATCGCCTTACGGTCGGATGCCGAGCAGTTGCCATACCAGGCGGTGATGCAACCAGTCAGGATGCTCTCGATGGTGCAGCTGTATAACTTTTTTGAGGATCTGGGGACCAGTGACACATCTTTTCAGTCTCCTGAGGGGAATAGGTGTTGTTGTGCCCTCTTTACGACTGTCTTGGTGTGTTTGGACCATGATAGTTTGTTGGTGATGTGGACACCGAGGAACTTGGAAGCTCTGGACCCACTCCACTACAGCCCCGTCGATGTGAATGGGGGCGTGTTCGGCCCTCTTTTTCCTGTAGTCCACGATCAGCTCCTTTGTCTTGTTCACATTGAGGGAGAGGTTGTTGTCCTGGCACCACACTGCCAGGTCTCTGACCTCCTCCCCTATAGACTGTCTCATCGTTGTCGGTGATCAGGCCTACCACCGTTGTGCTGTCGGCAAACTTAATGATGATGTTGGAGTCGTGCTTGGCCACACGGTCGTGGGTGTACAGGGAGTACAGGAGGGGACAAAGCATGCACCCCTGAGGGGCCCCCGTGTTGAGGATCAGCATGGGAGATGTGTTGTTACCTACCCTTACCACCTGGGGGGCAGCCCGTCAGGAAGTCCAGGATCCAGTTGCAGAGGGAGGTGTTTAGTTTAGTGATGAGCTTTGTGAGCACTATGGTGTTGAACGCTGAGCTGTAGTCAATTAACAGCATTCTCACATAGCTGTTCCTTTTGTCCTGGTGGGAAAGGGCAGTGTGGAGTGCAATTGAGATAGCATCATCTGTGGATCTGTTGGGGCAGTATGCAAATTGGAGTGGGTCTAGGGTTTCCGGGATGATGGCGTTGATGTGAGCCATGACCAGCCTTTCAGAGCACTTAATGGCTACAGACGTGAGTGCTATGGAGCGGTAGTCATTTAGACAGGGTACCTTGGCGTTCTTGGGTGGTCTGCTTGAAATATGTAGGTATTACAGACTAAAGGTTTTGAAACAGAGGCTGCCGCATGCATGTAGATTATATCACCTACGAAGGTGGTTTGAAATGTGGCTTGAAATATCAGATTCCATGTGCTTTTTGTCTGTTCAGACTGCAGGAAAAAGAACAGATTTGAATCGGATATGTGAAAAAATAGGGTCGTACTCTACGAATATTGTAGAGCATGAACCTGCAGGATCGGGTCACCGCTTTGATGTTAGCGGAGAACGACAGGGTGTTGTCCAGGGTCACGCCAAGGTTCTTTGCACTCTGGGAGGAGGACACAATGGAGTTGTCAACCGTGATGGCGAGATCATGGAGCGGGCAGTCCTTCCCCGGGAGGAAGAGCAGCTCCGTCTTGCCGAGGTTCAGCTTGAGGTGGTGATCCGACATCCACACTGATATGTCTGCCAGACATGCAGAGATGTGATTCGCCACCTGGTTATCAGAAGGGGGAAAGGAGAAAATTAATTGTGTATAGAGAGAATAGGAGAGGGCCTAGAACTGAGCCCTGGGGACACCAGTGGTGAGAGCACGTGGTGCGGAGACAGATTCTCGCCACGCCACCTGGTAGGAGCGACCTGTCAGGTAGGACGCAATCCAAGAGAGAGATGATACAGAAGATAGCCCTATTTGGTAAAATACCATATTATGGCAAGAACAGCTCAAATAAGCAAAGAGAAAGCGACAGTCCATCCTTACTTTAAGACATTAAGGTCAATACGGAACATTTCAGAACTTTGAACATTTCTTCAAGTGCAGTCACAAGAACCATCAAGAGCTATGATGAAACTGGCTCTCATGAGGACTGTCACAGGAATGGAAGACCCAGAGTTACCTCTGCTGCAGAGGACAAGTTCATTCAAGTTACCAGCCTCAGAAATTGCATCCCAAATAAATGCTTCACAGAGTTGAAGTAACAGACACATCTCAACATCAACTGTTCAGAGGAGACTGTGTGAATCAAGCCTTCATGGTGGAATTGCTGCAAAGAAAACACTACTAAAGGACACCAATAAGAAGAAGAGACTTGCTTGGGCCAAGAAACACGAGCAATGGACATTAGACCGGTGGAAATTTGTCCTTTGGTCTGGAGTCCAAATTGGAGATTTTTGGTTCCAACTGCCGTGTCTTTGTGAGACGCGGTGTGGGTGAACGGATGATCTCCGCATGTGTATTTCCCACCGTAAATCATGGAGGAGTAGGTGTTATGGTGTGGGGGTGCTTTGATGGTGACACTGTCTGTGATTTATTTAGAATCTTAACCAGCATGGTGTAGTGTATTAAGATTATGACTTAATGGTTTTAAGTGGAACCTGAGGGGATGTTTATTTAGTGTCAAAGGGAGCCGTTTTTAGTGTGACGCCACATAGGACAGAGAGGTCTGTGTGTTGTAGACAGGTGATTGGACAGTAGAGGGAGCCACCCATATTTTTGTATATCTTATAAGTATAGGCTAGAGAGAGAACGTCAGAGCGGCCATTGCAATCAGGGACGCTGCTCTCCGGGGGGATCATGACACCCGTAAACTTATGCTGAAATCTTGTGATATGAATAAACCTTATGATCAAAGTTCAGTATAAGCGGACTCCTTTGTTACAGCAATAACTAGCAACATTGACTCGACACTACAATGGCTACCACAGCATTCTGCAGCGATACGCCATCCCATCTGGTTTTGGGCTTAGTGGGACTATAATTTGTTTTTCAACAGGACAATGACCCAACACACCTCCAGGCTGTGTAAGGGCTATTTTACAAAGAAGGAGAGTGATGGAGTGCTGCATTAGATGACCTGGCCTCCACAATCCCCTGACCTCAACCCAATTGAGATGGTTTGGGATGAGTCGGACCGCAGAGTGAAGGAAAAGCAGCCAACAAGTGCTCAGCATTTGTGGGAACTCCTTCAAGACTGTTGGAAAGCATTCCAGGTGAAGCTGGTTGAGAGAATGCCAAGAGTGTGCAAAGCTGTCATCAAGGCAAAGGGTGGCTATTTGAATAATCTCAAATACTAAATATATTTTGATTTGTTTAACACTTTTTTTGGTTACTACAGGATTCCATATGTGTTATTTCATAGTTTTGATATCTTCGCTATTATTCTACAATGTAGAAAATAGTAAAAATTAAGAAACTTTTGACTGGTACTGTATATCGGTACATTTGTAAAAGCCTAAACGAATGATAAAATAAGCCTCGCGTAATTCGACACTCTCCTAGACCTCAATACAAAAAAAGGGTATATTTCGCTGACAGATTTTGAGCGGAGTAAATCCTCTCGCTTTGCCTCTTCCTCTCTGTCCATACTCTGCATTCAGATGTAGTGAAAAGTATGCAAGCATTTTATGACATTTCGACGCTCTGGGGGAGTGTTATGGACTGATGTAAATGGACACGTTTTGGAGGAACTACTTGATGAGAAAAGGCGTGTGAGTCTGAAGACATCTAGATTGTGCCTTTTAGATTGAGAAAATGAACAACAAAGGAATAACTTTTCATTTCTCTAACCCCAACCCGGCCTGGTCAACTTCGTCTACTTCGCAAGCGTTCCCGGAAGTCTCGCGATGTTTCGCCTCCGGGTTTAGAAACTCAATAATCTTGCATTCAGACGTAAAGTGAAACGTCTGAAAGCGTTTTACGACATTTCGTTCTCAGTCGGTAGTTTAGCTTGCTGAGTTTTTCTTGTTCATTTTAAACCGCAACACGGTCTGGTGTGGGAAGAGGAATACCAGACAGTGGATAGACTTGCAGCAGCACAACAAGGGTCGTGTGAGATTATGGTGTTTTTATTTTCACTGTAAATCAAATCTAACCAAAAGCTTCAATTTGCTGCCTGCAAAAGCAGACAAAACTGTTGTGTATAGAATAGAACAGCAGACTTTGTTGGTTTGCAGCCTCTGGTTTTACCCACACACCAGAGAAAATGGCGGAACTTGAGGACGCAGGACTGCCCCGAACAATGCAGGAGAACCGAAATGAAGAGGATCCGGGCAATTCAAAGGTAACAGAATTATGCTGAGACCCCGATTTTTCACTTAAAAAATATGCCAAACAAAAAAACTTGATTGCAACGTTGAACAAACCATACAACTCTATGCACAAGGACAACTTTTAACAATTTCCACTGAAGATTTTACAAAAACACATACTCGAACAGTGCAGATGTAAAGTTTGGTAACAGAATGACAGTAAAATCTCGCTCAGTGTTTGTGACCACGTTTTCTAAAAACTCTAGGTAAGATTCAAAGATGTCTGCAGAAAGAATGCAGTGTCAGCTATGATATGAAACCTCGAGTTTGGAGAAAAAAAAAATTGGTTATTGAACTACAGTAAGTGAAGTGGATTAACACCCGGTTACAAAATGATGGTAACAGAATGACATTACGGGTCGCTGATTTGTACTATACAGAAATGCATAATTATGAATGTAATTCTATTCATGGTGATGTATCCTGAATAGAAACACAAAGGTAAGAAACATGTCATATCTTCCTTTGCATGTTTGGGTATTCTACACACTGGCTATTATTCTAATGAGTTCTGCCTCCAAACAAGACCCACATTTGGTTGGTCTGGACCAGACCAAATCTGTACCAATCATAAACATCTATGTTTCACAAGTTTGGACATCAAAGTACAGTAGTGTAGAGTACAGTATAGTTCAGTAGAGTACACAGTAAATGATACTGTACTCTACTAGTGTACTAAACTCTATTGTACCGACCTATACTCTGCCCTACTTTCGTTCAACTTTACTGTGCTGTCCAAACTTGTGAAACAGACTTCTATGATTGGTTCAGATTTTGACTGACCAAATTTCAACTACTTTTCAATGTCCATGGATGTCTGGTTTCGGGTTGGTGCTCAGTGGGTGAGAGGGCTGGTTACAGTAAATGGAAAGAGAGGGGGCTCATGGGTAGGTGTCAGTAAGCGCGGGAGAGGTGACATTAACTGGAGAGAGGGGAGGGGGGTGTGGTCCTCTGTAGCTCAGCTGGTAGAGCACGGGCGCTTGTAACGCCAAGGTAGTGGGTTCGATCCCGGGACCACCCATACACAAAAATGTATGCACGCATGACTGTAAGTCGCTTTGGATAAAAGCGTCTGCTAAATGGCATATTATTATTATCTTGCTTTGACCACCACGTGACAGAAAGATAAAGGATGTTCAGTTATGAGCTGAACATAACAGTATGCCATTGGAGGGAGGACAGTAGCAGGTGACCCAACTGTGGTTTGTGACTACTATGAATTCCCATTGTAGCCAATTCAATTGCAGTCATTCTGTTACTGATTTTTTTTGGTCATTCTGTTACAGATTTTGGTAACAGAATGACATTTTTAATCATATAAACCAAATTGTTATCAGTAAAAACACTTAACTAATTGGTAGGTCTACCTTTACTTGTTACTTCTGTGAACTTTCACCATCCTCCCCTCTTAAGATATTTTCTTATTTCTCTCCCTCATAAAGATATGTGGGTTTTTGGTAATAGAATGACTTAAATTTACGGAAGGCAAATAATTTCTGCAAAACTAAATTAAAATGTTGATGTTAGTTGGCAGGTGTCTTTACACATAGTTTGAATGTATTTCTAATACATTTTAAGACCAATTCTGCTAGATGTTTTCTAAGACCCTCTTTTCCATGTGTTTGACCAGTGTTAGGTTTTGAACAAACAGTAGAAACTCAAACGGACGACTAGGGAAAACGCTCAAACCAAGTTTATTCAACCCACTGGGCGCATTAGCAGCAGACACACCATACAAGTCACACAAGCATATATTTATACCTTCCGACTAGGCAGAGTCATCTCCTTGCATATCTAAGATAACCAATCCTTCTCGGTTGTTAGGCAGAAACACAGTAGGTTCCTCTTACTTGTGGTCCTCTGTAGCTCAGCTGGTAGAGCACGGCGCTTGTAACGCCAAGGTAGTGGGTTCGATCCCGGGACCACCCATACACAAAAAAATGTATGCACGCATGACTGTAAGTCGCTTTGGATAAAAGCGTCTGCTAAATGGCATATTATTATTATTTACTGGTATTGTCATGGCCTGCCTACGTCTAGGATCCTTATGGGCGTGTGTGTGTGTGTGAGAGGACTGTAATCAGATGGTCTTCGGGGTAGGCCCCTCCCAGCCGTGTCTTCTCTCTTCAACTGTTGACCTTATCTCAAGTTGAAATCCACATCCCTCATGGTCCTAGTTCCACTGCAACTGGCCTGCCTTATCAGGAATTGAAACTAGACTGTTGGTCTTTGCCTCATTCCTTAGGAATATTAATATTCAGCAACAACATGTTTGAACAGAATATGAACTTTCTGCACTTCCTCTTGTTTTACTCAGTAACTTTCCATACGCAGAGTTCCTATTCACCCTTCATTGACCCCCAACATATACATGTATTATACATGTAATGTAATCAATAAGTTATAGTATGGTAACATGAATAAGTATATTTCAAGCTAGAATCCAACAGCCCCTTTTTTGAATAATAACTCCATACTGTTCAACATTATATAAACTTAGAAATTACTTAGAAATTAACAAAAAAGAAAACATGATTCATATTGCCACATTTGATTTATATAATAATAATATAATGTGCCATTTAGCAGACGCTTTTATCCAAAGCGACTTACAGTCATGCGTGCATACATTTTTTTGTGTATGGGTGGTCCCGGGGATCGAACCCACTCCCTTGGCGTTACAAGTGCCGTGCTCTACCAGCTGAACTATATGTTCACACCTCTGAGATTTATGGCCTCTGGCTATATAATCTGCTACCATGGCATAAGACCCTGGCCTCAAAATTATAATCACACTCTTACTTCCCCCCTCTATCTGCCACCAGCCCTCCTATTGTACAACTGATAATGACATTTCAGCTGGAGCTTTTGACTTTTTCCTCCTTCAGGTTCCTAAGAGAGTGATAGAAAAAGAAAACACAAAATATGACAAGTATTAGTAATGTCGTTAGGCTATGCATAATCATATATGGCAAAAACCGAAGTTTGATAACATGACGATTCCCACTCTCCCTTAGCCTGGCTCTATACCTTCGGGATACTGTTCTGCTTGGGTCCACAAAAATGAAGGCTCTATACACTTCATGCTTGTACCCAGACTTCCCCCTCAGGCTGCAGGTTTACAGGAGCTGTTCCCATGCCATATCATCCTCACTTCGCCCCCCCGTCTCCTCCTCCTTCCTCCATGGCCATCCGATATACATGTGCGGTGGCCTTAATCAACTGTACCTCATCTTGAGGTAAATTGGCACTGTATACACATTTCAGCATCAACGTCTTCAGGAGATGATATCCCAGCAATGCTAACAAGGTTTCCCCTGCTACCACTAACACTGCCCATGCTGCATACTTCAAGATACTCCTCACTTCAAGATACTCCTCACTTCAAGATACTCCCTCACTTCAAGATACTACTCAGTCCAGTTCCATGCTGTTACTATAGTATTCTTCACCACTCCTACCGCTCCTTTGGTTGCTGTCCCTACAGATACCGCCGTGAGAATAGCTATTGCATTGAATCTGTCTCCTGCCCCTGATCTCCCATTGTCATGGTGGCTCAGCGATAGGTCTAAGACTGAATCTTTCAAATACTCCCTACCGGTCTCCCAAATCCTACCCAGCCTCCTTGCCACCAACATTTCCAACATCATCCTATGTCCTGCTACAGTCGGTATCAGTGGATAATACTTCCCTGTGCTCAGGTTAGGTATTGGTATGTTATTAGGATCCCCATTAGCTGTTGCGAAAGCAACCGCTACTCTTCCTTGGGTCCACACAAAACATGACATAATACAGAAACGCATCTCTCATCCCAAGGCCGATCTACATCCAACCCCTTTTGTAAATATCGCTACAGTGTAAACCATGGGTCCCAACGGTTGATAAGCAGCGACATTCTGACACTTTCCTTTTACCATCAGTTGGTCCCAATCTTCTGGGAGGTATGTCAAGTGTTTGCTGGCTGTTAGGAATGGTGGAGAGATTAGTGGCGTTGGGAGTGTCCAACCGTACAAAACTGAGTCACATGTTTCTTAATCACACACTGCAGGAGATGCGTGGCTACTAACACAGAACTACCCTTCGGGTGAGGTGGCTTCCTGTAAACAGGGAACTGTGGCTAGTCTTTCAAGAGTTTGCCTTCCTCGATGAACCCCTCACTAAAAATGCATAATAGCGTCTGAAACACTATCTCTGCTACCACCACCGTGTGAACAGACACAAACACAGGCACATACACACACACACACACACACACGATACGAACTATACACACACGTACACATGGATTTTGTGTTTTAGATATGTGGTAGTAGAATAGTGGTCTGAGGGCACACTCTTAATGTGTTGTGAAATCTGTTGTGAATGTATTGTAATGTTTTAAAAATTGTATAACTGCCTTAATTTTTGCTGCCAAGGCAGCAGCTAATGGGGATCCATAATAAATACAAGTGATCCTGGTATGCGTGTCGTTCAACTTATCTTCATAGTAGTCTCAATATTGTGCGCAGTTAGCTGTCTTTCCTCTACTGTGAGCTATCCCCTGTACCAGTACACAAAGAGGAGTGGTATCGTTCCCCAGAGACTTTATTACCCACTTCTATGAGCCATGCAGATCACATTCAATTATTCTCTCCCAATTCCCTGTAACATTAATGCCTTGGTTTTTGGGACTCCATAGAATGCACTGATATCGGTCCTGCCCGAATCTGCCACTAACACTACATAGGACTGACCCCATGACTCCCCCATCATATAATTTACATGGATTCATTTCTGTCTCTGTCACTAGTTCAGCCCCTAAACGAGTTTGTAAGTATGCCTTTATCTGCTCATATACCTCTTCTTCCCCCTGACGCTTGACCGTGAGAATAGTTTGGTTCCCATGTTCACTCCTAATGGTCTGCTGGTGTCTAAAACCTTCCCTGACTACTTCACTCCTTTAGTTGCAGTACTATAGGGCATCACTGGTGAATAGAAAAACTTACGCGATAGCACTTCCCCCACACCATCCTTTGCTGTACCATCGTCAGCAAGGGTGTCAACATGTTCAACATATTGGGGCTTTTTAGGTTGTGGTAGCACTAGTCTTAAAGTTATTAACGGACCCTCAGCTGATCAAGAACCCTGGCACATTATGTCCATTTGAGGCAGGAGAGAAAATGTAGTTTAATTTCTTACTCTCAGTGCCATTACTTTCCTTCCATACTCCTTTCTGTATCAATATTACACCTTGTTCTGAACAGTCTATGTCCAATTTACTAGTCCTTTTATCATGTAGCTCCACCCAGATCATTGTGCCTTTGTGATTAGTGACCTCTCTGGTCTCCGTGGCGTTAGTCCTGACTTTACCCCAATGTACTCACATGTCTTCGTATTTGGCCACCAATTCCATGCGGTTTGTCAATCTATCCCTCTTACATGGGGCATTGACCGTTACAGTGACTGACACATACTATGGCAGTTAAAGTAGCTCCTAGACCCCACCCAACTGCTTGTTTACAGTGGAATCTACTCTTACTAAGGCTGCCGCTTCGTCTGCTCTGCAGATATTTTAGGTTTGGTAACCCCAATGCTGGCACTTGACACAATTGCTTCTTTAACTCGACAAACGCCTCCTCACACTCTTGACTCCACTCTCTATTCTTTCATGGGGGACGCTTCCCCCTTTCGTCAATTCTGTAAATGGCTCAGCAATTTCAGAAAATGATGGAATAAAATGGCTCACAAAATTGAGTGTGCAAGGAGTGTTTGATCGTGCCAGAGAATGCATTGTCTCTACTTGATCGCGTGTGTGCTTCGTGCCTTTTGAAATCGAAACCCCCAGATATGTTACCTCATGTTTTGCCAATTGGGCTTTCTTATATGATGCTTTGTGACCCTGCTCTGACAAATAGTTTACTAATGTGGTAAGGTCTCACATGAGTTTCTTCGTCTTTTTGACGCCAACAACAAATCATCTATGTACTGTACCAATACGGAACCCTCAAATGTACACCCTTTTAGCGATTATTTTTAAAGTTTGACTGTTTGTAAATCCCATTGGTGCCCTCGCCCACATATACTGCCCCCCTTGACAACAAAATCCGAACCAGTGTCGTGACTCTTCAGCCACCTGCACTAACGAAAGTCAGTTTTTCATGTCAAGCACGCTGGACCATTCTGAGTCTGAGGGAATAGATACCAAAAGGTTTGCCAAATCCGCTACTACTGGTGTGATTTTCACTGCATGTTTGTTTTATGCCGCGGAAATCCACTATATTACGCCATTTAGTCCTTTCTTTACTGGAAACACATGGCTGTTGTATCGGGCTTGTCCTTGTACCGCTATGCCTCGCTCTAGTAATATTGGAAGATCCTCCGCCTCCGGTTTAATAGGGTATTGCTTCATCGGTGGCGGTGGATCTCCCTCCACCACAACAGGCTTGCAGCCTTTAATCAGACCACAATCTAATGCGTCTGTTGCCAATAGTGTATGACCCTGAAACAACAATTGGTCGTCTTTCGCCGTCCGTACTGCCAATTTGAATTTGTTAACTTTGAGAATCCACTCCCCTGGCATTTCACAGAGATTATCCAACCCCAAAATTGGTTCCACACCCGTCACCATGTAAAATGAGCCTGGGATTGTTACTGGTACTATGGTCAGGACATGGATAATAGTTGTATTGCTTTCGATTCCGCCCGTTACCCAGCTGAATGGTGATACTTTTTTCCTGTCGCGAATTTAGCCAATTTCTCATCGTAAGGAATCAGTGATATTTGAGCACCGGTATCTACTAGGAAGTTGTGAGATGTGGCCTCCTACGTCTCCTCCCACATAGAAACCATCAATCGACCGCACAGAGGCCAGATATACACTACCATTCAAAAGTTTGGGGTCACTTAGAAATGTCCTTGTTTTTGAAAGAAAATCATTTTTTTTGTCCATTAAAATAACATCAAATTGATCCGAAATACAGTGTAGACATTGGTAATGTTGTAAATGGCTATTGTAGCTGGAAACGGCAGATTTTTAATGGAATATCTACATAGGCGTTCAGAGGCCCATTATCAGCAACCATCAGTCCTGTGTTCCAATGGCATGTTGTGTTTGCTGATCCAAGTTTATCATTTTAAAAGGCTAATTGATCATTAGAAAACCCTTTTGCTAGCAAAAGCCTTATGTTAGCACAGCTGAAAACTGTTGTGCTGATTAAAGAAGCAATAAAACTGGCCTTCTTGAGACTAGTTGAGTATCTGGAGCATCAGCAATTGTGGGTTCGATTACAGGCTCAAAATGGCCAGAAACAAATAACTTTCTTCTGAAACTTGTCAGTCTATTCTTGTTCTGAGAAATGAAGGCTATTCCATGCGAGAAATTGCCAAGAAACTGATGATCTCGTACAACGCTGTGTACTACTCCCTTCACAGAACAGCGCAAACTGGCTCTAACCAGAATAGAAAGAGGAGTTGGAGGCCCCGTTGCACAACTGAGCAAGAGGACAAATACATTAGTGTCTAGTTTGAGAAACAGGTGCCTCACAGTTCCTCAACTGGCAGCTTCATTAAATAGTACCCGCAAAACACCAGTCTCCACGTCCAATAGTGAAGAGCGACTCCGGGATGCTGACATTCTAGGCAGAGTTGCAAGAAAAGCCATATCTCAGACTGGCCAATAAAAATAAAAAGATTAAGATGGGCAGTCTGAGATGTGGCTTTTTCTTTGCAACTCTGCCCAGAAGGTCAGCATCCCCGGAGTTGCCTCTTCACTATTGACGTGAGACTGGTGTTTGCGGGTACTATTTAATGAAGCTGCCAGTTGAGGACCTGTGAGGCGTCTGTTTCTCAAACTAGACACTAATGTATTTGTCCTCTTGCTCGCTGTGCAGCCTCCCACTCCTCTTTCTATTCTGGTTAGAGCCAGTTTGCGCTGTTCTCAAAATGGCCAGAAACACATGTCAAAAATGTTATAAATTGATTTGCATTTTAATGAGGGAAATAAGTATTTGACCCCTCTGCAAAACATGACAGTACTTGGTGGCAAAACCCTTGTTGGCAATCAGAGGTCAGACGTTTCTTGTAGTTGGCCACCAGGTTTGCACACACATCTCAGGAGGGATTTTGGCATCCATACACTCTTGGCTGGATTTAAACTGTCCATCCACGGGATAATGTGTACCAATTTTGTCTAATTTGGCAACCTTTCCCCATCACTTATTTGATTATTGGTGCTGATCGTACTCCTTTTTCAGCTCTTTTAAAGCTTTGGTAATACTCTCCCCGCTCTGGGAGTTATTGGCTCGGCGCCACCCCCAACGGTGTTTAGGTTTCTGAACCCACGGTTGTAACACTTGCCCTCTATTAATGACTTTCCCGAGGTAGATACCCACTCCCCCGGAGAGTAGTAACAGTGTAAGCGCTTAATAATTTTGTCACTTGTCCGAACAGTTTTGGTGCTGGATGACACTGTATTGTATGCCAATTCACCACAGATGGACGACTAATGTGTAGCACGGGAAGGGTTTTTAGTCCAGTCTCTTGACGTAAATATCTCTGTTCCCGCCAACACTCTGTACCAAAATTACACAGTTGTCCTCCTATTTCCTCATAATCCATCACGGTTCCCGCCCCAATTGAGCATAAACCAATCTCTCCTCTTATTGCTACTGCTAATACACATTAATCACTTTCAAACAACTAATGTCCTTTCACTTTTATAATCATGGAGGGGGCTGCCTTCCAGAACTTACAGGCAACCTTCTATCACCATCCACATTCCCACTTACTGACAATGTTTAATCTTTAAGCACAGATATCCTCAGATCTCTTATTCTCCACAGAGTGCACTTCCTGCCTTTCTCATTCTACATTGCCTACTTCTCTAAAACCTACCGTACTAGTACACAAGCATGACAATTTATCCATACACAGCCTTTACGGCCTTATGGTCTCCACGGCTGGGGCTCTTACCCCCCTGGGACCTTCGTCCCACTTACGGATCTGCAGGGAACCAACCCCACTCGGGACCTATCCTTGCGGAACCTACTCTACACCATATCTCTACGACCAGTCATAACACAATGGGACTACTGAATCCTATAATGTGTATTCAGCCTACGACTCATCTCTCCAAGATGTCAGAATGAGTGGTAACAGGTGTAGGAACTGTGCCTACCTTGTTTTTGGTGCCGGCTCCTGCTCCACTAATTCGTACTCTCCAGTTTGACTGTAAATCGTGGTGAATCCTGCCGACAACGCCAACTGTTAGGTTCTGAACAAAAAGAGTAGAAACTCAACTTTTATTCAACCCACTGGGCGCTTTAGCTGCAGACACAACATACAAGTCACACAAGCATATATTTATACCTTCCGATTTAGGGTGGAGTCATCTCCTTGCATGTCTAAGATAACCAATCCTTCTCTGTTGTTAGGCAGAAACACAGTAGGTTCCTCTTACTGGTATTGTCATTGCCTGCCTAAGTCTAGGATCCTCATGGGCGTGTGTGTGTGTGAGATAGGACTGTAATCAGATGGTATTCCGGGTGGGCCCCTGTGGCCCCCCTCCCAGCCGTGTCTTCTCTCTTCAACTGTTGACCTTATCTCAAGTTGAGATCCACATCCCTCATGATCCTAATTCCACAGCAACTGGCCTGCCTTATCAGGAACTGAAACTAGACTGTTGGTCTTTGCCTCCTTCCTTCGGAATATTAATATTCAGCAACATCATGTTTGAACAGAATATGAACGTTCTGCACTTCCCCTTGTCACACTCAGTAACTTTCCATACACAGAGTTCCTATTCACCCTTCATTGACCCCCAACATATACATTTATTATACATGTAATCAATACATTCTAGTATGGTAACATAAATAAGTATATTTCAAGCTTGAATCCAACACCAGAAATCAAAGCCTTTCCTTATTCCTAATTTTTAGGATGGAATATGGTTGAACATTTGATATGCCTCAATTTCTCAAAAATATAGACTCTTTCATTTGACACCAAATTTGACACTTCACATGCTAATGCTCATGGGGCTTTTTACATGGCAATGCCCACTACTACCTTCTCTAGCCTAGGTCACAAGCCTATGTAATCAATATGCTATATCATGGTGATCTCTAGACCTAATGACAAATGAATCATCATTATCATATTGATACTGCTAGGTAGTTCAAATGATTAGACCTAGCTACTACTGTAAAGATGTCGACCTCAGTTATTTGTTTAGCTGTTGGTATATGCTATCTATTCTAATTTGGACTTTAACCGTAATGAAAAGTAGGCTATATTATCTATTATAAAATGAATGTTGTTTTAGAGAGCAGATGATAGGCCAACTAGTAATTATGCAATTTTAAATGTATTTCCAGGCAGAGGAGATGGACATCCCAGAAGACCTGCAAGAAGACAACCTGATCGAGCAGGAACACTTCCACAGTTCTAATTATGAGAAGCAAGATGGACATTTGGCAGTTAGGAGGAATGTAATATTAGAACGAACTAAATTCAACCAAAGACAACAAGAAGCAGGAGAGACAGCTGATGATTTTATCACTGCACTTCATTGTTTGTCAGAACATTGCGGTTATGGAGCTCTGCTCAGTGAGATGATAAGAGACCGACTAGTCATGGGCTTACATGACAAAAGACTGTCCAAGCAATTACAAATGGACCCAGAAATAACACTGGATAAAGCTGTCACACGCATTCGTCAAACTGAACTTGTGAAAAAGCAACAGGACCTGCTGGAGCATACCTTCAAAGCTGCCAGCAGTGCAGCAAATGTAGAGCGTGTGCTTTCACATAGCAAACAGCAATGCCCAGCCAATGCCCAGTGCCAATCAGAGAAGAAGAATCAAAACTCAGAAAGACCACAACAACCCCAAACAACGCAGGAGAATGAAGAGGAGCCCCAAGAGACTGGTGGCACTGATGAGTGGATCGAGGGTTTCAGTCCTGGAGGAGAGAAGCCACACTACTGCTTCCACTGCGGTAAGAGCTTTAGAAAAGTGAGGGATCTTATAAGACACCAACGAACACATACAGGAGAGAAGCCTCACCACTGCCCTGATTGTGAACAAAGTTTTGCTCGATTAGATCGTCTTAAGTCACACCAGCTAACACATACAGGAGTGAAGGCTCACCAATGCCCTGATTGTGACAAAAGTTATTCTCAATCGTATCATTTGAAAAGACACCACCAGCGAAAGCATATGAAAGGGAAATACTTCCACTGCAATCATTGTGAGGAACTTTTCTCCAAACCAGAAGATCTAAAAACACACATGCATTTACATGCTGAAGAAAATGCATACCTTCCGCAAGAAACTCATACAGGTGAGAAGCCTTACCACTGCTCTATCTGCGACACAAGTTTTGTGGGAAGGCAGAGGTTTATAAAACACCAACTAACACACATGGAAAAGAAACCTTACCACTGTTCAAGGTGTGATAAAAGATTTCCTGACATGGAAAAACTAAGATCACACCTTCCAGTACATACTGGAGACCTGGCACTCCACTGTTCTGACTGTGGAAAGTGTTTCTTAAACAAGACAAAGTTTGAAAGACATCAAAGAACACACACTGGAAGTGTACTATACCTCTGCACTGACTGTGGGGAGGGTTTTACAAATATGCAACAGTTGGAAGGGCACCAGCGAATGCACACTGGAGAGAAACCATACCACTGCACTGATTGCGGGAAGAGTTTTGCGCTTGAAAAAACATTTAAGTGTCATAAGCAAGCACACAAGTTCAAACTCTCTGGAGAAAGAGCAGCCTATCCTTGCTTGGAATGTGGAAATACTTTTTCTCGTTCATGTGACGTGATGACTCATGTGAGAAGGGTGCATAATAAAGAGAGACCTTTCCAGTGCTCCTGCTGTGGGAAAAGATTTTTCCAAAAGAACTCTCTTACAATACATATGAGAATTCATACTGGAGAGAAACCGTATCGCTGCTCAGACTGTGGACAAAGCTTCTCCCAAATTAATGACAGAAACGCCACCAGAAGAGGCAACACTCTGGAGAGGAGACAACTTCTATCCTACAGTCTGAAAGGGAAAGTCATAGAGACACTCAATAAGAAAGGACTACTACAACAGAGACACACAAAATGCAATATTGTAACAGTATCATTGTCTTATTGCAGATTTTTTGTAAACTTTGTCAAACACAAAAACATTATTTATTAACAGCAAAACATTCTTTTTATGAATCACTTTTTATCAGCGACGTGATCATCAGAGTATAAATCATTTACATACCAAGATGTATGGAATAATTTGGGAAATCCAATTAAAAACTAAAAATAACAATTTCTCAGCATTGACTGGTGAACAGTTATTAGATGCCCAAGTTATTCAGGTTGGCATGAACTCTCTTCTCATTTCCTACCTCTGAAAGAGCGGTAGGAAGATTAACGGTAGCTACTGACAGTTGTTTTTTTAGGTGTCTTTAATCATAAAAGCCTTTTCCACATCTTTTGCATGAGTATGGTCTGACTCCTGTGTGCACTTGCATGTTGGCTACGACATGAATGGCTTGGCAGAATCTTCTCCCGCAGACATCACAGCTGAAAGGCTTCTCTCATGGACTCGCTCATATGCCTTTTGAGAACACTGATGAGTTGAAAGTCTCCCACAATCACTGCACTTGTGTGGTTTTCTCACCTGTATGGATCAGCGCATGTATCTTAAGAGATTGTTTTGTAATAAATCTCTTTCCCCAATAGCCATAAACATTGGGCTTCTCTCCCGTGTGTAATTTCTGGTGATATTCAAAAGTAGCTTTATGGAGAACAGTTTTTCCGCATGTGAAACAAATGTGTATGTTTTCTCCTGTGAAGTTTTCCATGTATTTTCAGAGAACTGATGGAGCTGAAGCCCTTCAAACATATCTCACAACTGAATGGTTTTGGTTGGTCGGTTTTGCTTGTCTCGCTCCTTGAGTTTCTCCGTTACCCTTGTGCGATAGCTTGTGTAATGAAAAGTCTTTCCACATTCAGTGGGGTCTGTAATAATGACTGTATAAAATACATAACTCATACTGAGCTATATTGAATGCTAATTTTATTTTGAAATTATATTATTTTATACTAATACAATTGCTCGGAGAAAGATTTTGTTTAACAAGTAATACTCGATCTCAAAAGGTTAGGGGGTCAACATTTACAGCCCTAAAGATACTTATAAAGTAGTCAAGTTTAGTATTTGGCCCCATATTCCTAGCACGCAATGAATACATCAAAGCTTATGACTCTACAAACTTATAGGATGCATTTGCAGTTTGTTTTGGTTGTGTTTCAGATTATTTTGTGCCCAATAGAATGGTAAATAATGTGTTGTGCCATTTTGGAGTCACTTTTATCGTAAATAAGAATAGAATGTTTATACATTATCACTTCTACATTATATAACATTTACATTATCACTTCTACATTCATAAGTATTCTACCATGATTACGGATAATCTTGAATGAATTGTGAATAATGATGAGTGAGAAAGTTAGAGGGTCAAAGATCATACTCCCAAGACATGCTAACCTCCCTTGTTATTGGTAACGGTGAGAGGTTAGCATCTCACAACTGTACAGCCTCTTCTTTGTGTGAATTTGATGGTGTCTTGCAAGGCTTTCCTTAAAGCTGAAATTAGCTCCACAAATCTCACGTTAATAGCTTCTCCCCTGTGTGAACTACCTGGTGCTCATTCAACTTGGCCAGCTGCAGAAAGATCTTGCCACACTGGGAGCATGGGTGTGTGCCTTCTGTACATTCTGTATACAGATCTAATATGTGTTTTCAGGTTGAGATGTACTGAAATTCTTTCCACACATCCCACTGGGCACAGACCAGTGGAGGCTCCTCAGAGGAGGAAGGGGAGGACCATCCTCAGTGAATTTCATTTTTTTTTAAAAAGTGAAACATTAGTTATCCTTTGTAGATAAAACTATATTAAATATATTCACGTCACCAAATAATTAAAACACTGTTTTGCAATGAAGATCTACAGTAACCTCCGCAGCACTCTGTAGGGTAGCACCATGGTGTAGCCGGAGGACAGCTAGCTTCTGTCCTCCTCTGGGTACATTGACTTTAATACAAAACCTAGGGAGGCTTATGGTTCTCACCCCATTCCATAGACTTACACAGTAATGATGACAATTTCGGAGGACATCCTCCAACCTATCAGAGCTCTTGTGGCATGAACTGACATGTTGTCCACCCAATCAAAGGATCAGAGAATGAATCTAGTACTGAAAGCATAAACTACAGCTAGCTAGCACTGCAGTGCACACATTGTGGGGAGTAGTTGACTCAAAGAGAGAGACAATAGTTCAACAGTTTTGAACAAATTAATTTCTTCCAAAATCAAGGTGAAGCAAGAGAGCTATATTTGGTAGTTGTTTTTTTTAACGTTCACTTTAACTAGCAAATGCAGCTAGCTAGTTTAGCCTACTCAAACATCTGGCTCAAACAGAGAGGGATGCTATGTTACCTAGCTGGCTATGGCTATCTAACACTGGAACTCTTCCAAGTCAAGTTTGTATTTATTTATTGCCACGGGCCCGCCGGTGTAACTGCTAAACTGCTTTCTGACTGTACACTGTACTGCATGATTGTAACGGGTTTACTAACGCGTTACTTCTAGTGGACTATGATGTGACAAAGATGTAGGCTGTGTGTAGCGGTTAGCGGTCATGATATGAAGGTTTGGCTTGGAAAGGTTTTTTCGCCTGGTCACAGACTGCTTATGTGTTTTGTATTGAAGTCCACAAGAGAAGGGAAAGGTGCAAGGAGAGGGCGTAGATAGTTGCAAGAAGGAATTATATCAACAACGAGCAAAGTGATCATGCTGTTTTTATTTGGCTGCTATGAAAGTCAACTGTTTGTAAATGATCAGGGGCGTATTCATTCCGCCGATTCTGTTAAAACGTTTCTTAAACAGAACGAAACATGGATAAACATACCTGAATTTGTCCAACAGAATCTCTCATTTGCAACTGTTGGACTAATGATTACACCCTAGATCAGCTAGATGCAGGCAAGAGGTATTGAATGTGTCACTGTCTGTCACCTTGATTACTCAAAATTCTCTCGACCTGTTGCACCAACATTGTAAACTTTAATTAATTGACTAGGTTGTAGCAACCTCATGATGGGTACCGGGAAAATTAGAGTATCATGTAGTAGCCTAAACCTATCGACGTTACATTGAGCTGGGTGAATGGAATATGAATGACTGTCATCCAATATGCTGTAATAGAAATAAGGCCATGCTCATAAAACAATGATCATCCTCCCTCATCGTAAACTGCACCGACTGGCACAGAGGTCAGTTCAATGTCTAGTTTTGATATAAATTTGATTTTGTCAACTAACATGAATTCAATGTGAAATCAATAAAACATTTCACCATGTCATTGGATTTAGGTTAAAAGTTGGGTGAAAAATGACTAAATGCCCTTAAATTGATTACTTTTTTTCAAATGCAATCAGTTTTCCACGGTGAGTCAACTTCATCACATTTTGGCGGATGAAATTACGTGGAAACAATGTTAAAAGTGAGGCAGGATTTATTTCTATAAAAGAAAGCTTTTGTGAAAGACCACAGTTAGAAAGATATGGCATATAGAAGCAAACCAGATGGACATCATGAAAATGATCAGAGAGGTTGAGGGTAGAGGAAGTTCAGGAGTAAAAACTTTAATAATAATAATTGTAATTGTATAATTATTGTAAAATTGACTGTGTCCATTGTTGTTCACTAGTTTACTCCAATTAGGGAAGGGGTGGTGGGGTTGGAAAGTAATAAAGGGAAAAATATTATTTTTATATATATATATATATGCGAGGGGGAAAAAAACATATAGGGGATTGGAAGTGATGCAGACAATTACATTGATGGAAGTTACAATCTATCTGCAATATTAAAGCTGATCTACCCCCTAAAAAAAATAAAAAATAAAAGAAACAAATCTTAATTCTCAGCTTTTTTCTCAGTTTTTCAATGTGTGTTTTAAAAGAGAGCTTATCGTCAATCAAAATACCCAAGTACTTATAATGGGGAACATAAATTTGGGCTCCCTTTAAAATAAAATAAGTGGAGGAGTCTCTGAAGAACCGCTTTATATACAAAAAGTAGCCAAAGCTGGCCCCTTCTGGTAGTCAGAGACTCCCAGCCAACAGAACTATACAAAATGCAGTGATGTGTACGAAATATGTCCCCAGTGATAAAACGCAGTGGTGAGTGATAGACTGAGTCTAAAGGTTTTAAAACAGAGGCTGCCATATGCATGTAGATTATATCACTATAATCAAGTAATGGGAGAAGCGTTGTTTGAACAATCTTCCTTCTACTTTCAAAAGTGAGGCAGGATTTAGTTCTATAAAATAAATAAATCTTAATTCTCAGCTTTTTTCTCAGTTTTTCAATGTGTGTTTTAAAAGAGAGCTTATCGTCAATCAAAATACCCAAGTACTTATAATCGGGAACTTCAATTTGGGCTCCCTTTAAGATAAATCAGATTTGACCTTTCAGACAAGTCACATGGCCAGCAATCAGATTTGTATCTACAAAGGTGGTTTGAAATGTGGCTTGAAATAGCCGATTCCATGTGCTTTTTGGCTGTTCAGACTGCAGGAAAATGAACCGATTTCGAATCGGATATGAGAAAAAATAGGTTTTGAATCACTTCAAACTCCTAATGTGAACAAGGCTTAAGTCGTTTGCTGGAATGCCACCTGCATCCACTTATATAAATTCATTTGTATAAGCCTAAACGAATGATCAAATAAGCCTCACGTAATTCAACACTCTCATAGACCTCCGTACAAAAAAAGGGGTTTGGGCGGAGTAAATCCTCTCGCATTGACTCTTCCTCTCTGTCCATACTCCGCATTCAGACGTAAAGCATTTTATGACCTTTCGATGTGCATGTGATTTCCATCCGGTTATGTAAAATTTCAATTCTAGAGTGCCAATGACTGCAGACAATAGTCAGCTAGATTCGTTCTCAATCGGTAGTTTAGCTGGCTAACCAGTTACGCGTGTTTCCTTGTTTTATAAACCTCAACACTGCGTCTGGTGTGGATAAAATAATACAGTGGGATATATGTGCAGTAGCAACAAGGATCGTGAGATGACCTTCAAAAAAAACAAAAAAACATTTTCAATTTCAATCAAATTTAAGTGAAAGGCAAGCAGACAAAACGGATGTGTATACAATAGAACAGCAGACTTCGTTGGTTTTCAGCTTCTGGTTTTAGCCGCACCCCTTTCGTTTGGATACAAAACACAGAGAAAATGGCGGAATTTGAGGACGAAGGACTGCCTCAAACATGGCAGGGAACCGAGATGAAGAGGAGCCCCAAGATACTGATGACTAAGCCAATCAAGATCAAGTTACGAGGAAAAGCTAATTGAAGAGGTAAGAAGGTACAAAAAAAAGGAGATAGTCAAACTACTCACAGGTAAAGACTACTTCTACTAGGAACGTAGAACGTTCAGGCTGCTGCACACTGGTAGTGGTGGGGAGTCGACTCCTTGCATGTGGACTCCCATTTCTGGGTGTCAAGCTTCGATTCCGCTAGTCATCGACTCCTAAGATTCAGTGTTTTTGCAACGAATGAAACTATTTTCCGTAGCCTACTATGAGAACACAAACTCTGGCATCTTTCACAGCAAAGAAAGAAAGAGCGAGGGGGAGAGATGGGAGGGGTATAGGTAGGTATGTTGGCCACCAGGCAGTCAGTCAGAACTGTTAATCGGTAATCAAAAGATGTAGGCTATCGCAATGCTGTATTTCGCAATTTCTTGGCTTGCGATGTCTCGCGCAAGTTCACTAAAGCAAGGGATATCAATGAGTAGGCTGAGCTATTCTACACATCAACAGATCGAAGACCCAAACACACTAGAGAGAGAGGATCGGGGCAGGCAGAGAGACAGTCAGAACCGTGCATATAGGCTATATCTTGGTCATCTGTATCTAGCAATGCTCGTAAATTCACCAAAAGTATATTCAAGTATATATATTAGGCTATCAATGAGTATGGCTAAGCTATTCTTCATAGTGCAAGTGAATTGAAGTTGAACATCGCCAAATGCATCAATTTAATTAGGTCTAAATGTGCAATAAAAAGTATTTCCTATAGCTTATTTAATGAAACCCTGGCTGGGGGTTGATGATGTCCTAGGTCAGGGCTCTCCAATCCTGGAGAGCTACATTCCTGTAGGTTTTCGCTCCAACCCCAGTTGTAACTAACCTGATTTCAGTTTATCAAGCAGCTATACTGAACAAAAATATAAAAATGCAACATGCAACAATTTCAAAGATTTTGAGTTAGTTCATATAAGGAAATCAGTCAATCAAAATAAATTCATTAGACCCTAATCTATGGATTTTACATGACTGGGCAGGGATGCAGCCATGGGTGAGCCTGGGAGGGCATAGGCCCACCCACTTGGGAGCCAGGCCCAGCCAATGAGAATTCGTTTTCCCCCACAAAGGGCTTTTATTACAGACAGAAATACTCCTCAACACCCCGCCCCAACTACCCTCTGACGATCCCGCAGGTGAAGAAGCCGGATGTGGAGGTCCTGGGCTAGCGTGGTGAGGCCGGTTGGAAGTATTGCTAAATTATCTAAAACAACGTTGGAGGTGGCTTATGGTAGAGAAATGAACATTGAATTCTCTGGCAACAGCTCTGGTGGACTTTCCTGCAGTCATGACAATTGCACGCTCCCTCAACTTGAGGCATCTGTGGCATTGTGTTGTGACAAAACTGCACATTTTAGAGTAGCCTTTTTATTGTCCCCAGCACAAGGGGGACCTGTGTAATGATCATGCTGTTTAAATCAGCTTCTTAATATGCCACACCTGTCAGGTGGATGGATTATCTTTACAAAGGATAAAATGCTCACTAACAGGGATGTAAACAAATATGTGCACAAAATGAGAGAAAGAAGCTTTCTGTTCAATGGAACATTTCTGGGATCTTTTAGTTCAGCTCATGAAACATGGGACCAACACTTTACATGTTGCATTTATATTTTTGGTCAGTGTAATTATTAAATCAGATGCGCTAGACTAGGGTTGGAGTGAAAACCTACAGGATGGTAGCTCTCCACGAACAGGGTTGGAGAACCCTGTCCTAGGCAATAGGTCGCAAAGCAGCATCCCCGCTAAACTTTTTGGAAATGGCAAGTTCACTTTCTCATCCATAAACACAGTCAAGTGTGAATACGGTTCAGTAGCTCAAATCAGCAGGATGTGGGGCATTGTTATTAGGAAGGACGTCTACCATGGATGGATCGCTAAAATCATAATTGTGATCACACTTCATCAATTTAAATATTATGGGGAGACCTATACATTTGGCAGCCAAGCACGAGTTATCAGTGTAGCCTATTATCGTGGAGACTTGACATTGAAATATCTTCACGCCTACGATTAAAAACCTCCAGTCTTCCGTCATAAGTCAAATCAATTTGAAAAAATTAAGAATGACAGTGGGCAGTTTGGAAAAACTCATCCTGTGTGAATCGTCCTCTGGCATAATGCACATGCTTGGATAATAATTACAAAACCAACGTCTCTAGTAATACCCGTCCAAATAGGCCTATAACATGGCAAATAATATGCTTATCAGCGTAAAGTGCACAGCAACATCCCATGGGATCCATCAAGTCCGCACACAGCAGAAATATCACTGACATATTGTAGTTCCACCACATCACCTTCTATATTCATACTCCTGAGTGGCGCAGTGGTCTAAGGCACTGCATTGCAGTGCTAACTGTGCCACTAAAGATCCTGGTTCGAATCCAGGCTCTGTCGCAGCCGGCCGCGACCGGGAGACTCATGGGCGGCGCACAATTGGCCCAACGTCGTCCAGGGTAAGGGACGGAATGGCCGGCAGGGATGTAGCTCAGTTGGGTTCGATTCCCACGGGGGGCCAGTATATAAAAAAAAAAAATGTATTCACTAACTGTAAGTCGCTCTGGATAAGAGCGTATGCTAAATGACGTAAATGTAAATGTAAATATTCAAACAAAAGAGGCCTTTTATAGGCAAATGGGCAGCATCATGCTCATGTGAGTCCTCTAGAACGCAAATGTAGTCTTCCTAGTAGGACTGCAATAATGAGGTGGTGTGTATGTGTGTGCGCATCCGTTTCAGCGTGTTTTGGGAGTCGAGCAAGAGTTGACTCCAATCACAGGAGTAGGAGTCGACTCCAAAATCCTGGAGTCGTGCACCACTATACTATGGAGGCTCTAGTCTAGAGCATTTTCAAACTCTCGAAATGGTTAATGAGAAATAGGTGTAATTGTTGCAGTAGGTTGTGAGTGGGCAACATTATACCATCATCCTAAATTGAATTATGTTGTCATATTAAAGCTGCAATATGTAAATATAAAAGTTTATAGTCATCAAGATTATACTAAATCGATTGCTTCAAACAGATTAATATATTTTGTTTGGTACTTTTGTTACACATGCCTGTCTGTCGCAGGACTTAGAACGCAGTTGATCATTTTCAAACTTCGATAGCAAGGACAAATCTTTATAAAAGTCACTGGCCACAAACAAATACACGGATTTGACAGTCAAGCTATCACTCAAATGAAATCCAACCCCTGTCCCTATGTAGAACAACCTGTGAGGTGATGATCTGTTTAAATTATCCAGTCAAAAAAGTGTTGTTTCCTTTTTCGTATTGGCCATCTACCGTAAACACTGGCACAAGGAGTTGAGTTGATAAATGGCTAGTTACATGTTCTCATCAATCGACCGGTCTATGTAGTTAGTATACCCAAAATCGTTGTGGCTTGTCTTTTAGAAGAGCACAAACAGTACGTCACCGCTGTTATTGTCCCAGTTCCATTCATTTCTATACAATATCGACGTGAGCGATAAATCCAATTTTATTGGCCATGTACACATTTTGCAGATCTTATCGCAGGTGCAGCGAAATGCTTATGTTTCTAGCTCCAACAGTGCAGTAAACCTTACATAACAATACACCCCCCCACCCCCAAAAGGCTGAACAGGTGAATCTAGGTGAAAGCTCTGATCCCTTATTGATGTCACCTGTTAAATCCACTTGAATCAGTGTAGATCAGACAGGTTAAAGAAGGATTTGTTTAAGCCTTGACATGGATTGTGTGTGTGCCATTCAGAGGGTGAATGGGCAAGACAAAAGATTGAAGTGCCTTTGAACGGGGTATGGTAGTAGGTGACAAAGCGCACGGTTTGAGTGTGTCAAGAGCTGCAACACTGCTGGGTTTTTCACGCTCAACAGTTTCCCGTGTGTATCAAGAATGGCTCACCATCCAAAGGGACGTCCAGCCAACGACAGACCAGTGGCCGAAACGGGTAATTTATGAAATAGGACAGAGGAGGTTGACACGGATTATGCAGAGCAACAGACAGGCTACAGTTAGTCAACTGGCAGTGCAGTACAACATTGGTGCCCAAAGACCCATAAAAGAATGCACAACTCGTCAGATCGTTGACACGGTAATGGGGTATGGCAGCCGACAACCTTAGTTGTTGTTTGCTGAAAGAAGTGGAACTCTAACTGCGGTTGCAGTGGACTAAGGAACGAAAACACTGGTCACTGGAGAATTGAAAAAACATTGCCGGTTCCTGCTGTTTCACGCTGATGGGAAGACTAGGGTATGGAGAATATGCATCTATCATGCCGCGTGTCAACATTGCGTGGCGGTAGTGTAATGGTGTGTTTTCATGGCACACATCGGGCCCCTTGATTAAAAATAGAGCTACGTTTGAATGCCACCGGATATCTGAACATCATTGCCAATCAGGTGCATCTCTTCATGGCAGCAGTGTATCCATCTGCAAATAAAAACATTTCAGCAGGATAATGCCCCATGCCACAAGGCTAGGATTGTCCAGGAATGGTTCCACGAACATGAGTGAATTTAGCTTACTGCAATGGCCTGCCCAGTCACCAGATCTCAATCCAATTGAGCATCTGTGCGATGAGATGGAACGAGCTAATCGGTGTAGAGATCCACTACCAGCCAACTTGACACAACTGTGGGAAGCATTGGAGTCAACACGAACCAGCATCCCTGTAGAACGCTTTCGGGCGACTTGTCCATGCCCCGATGAATTGAGGCTGTTCTGAGGGTAAAAGGGGGTGCAACTCAAAATGTTCCTAATGTTTTGTACACTCAGTGTGTATGTACAGTGGGGGGAAAAAGTATTTAGTCAGCCACCAATTGTGCAAGTTCTCCCACTTAAAAAGATGAGGCCTGTAATTTTCATCATAGGTACACGTCAACTATGACAGACAAAATGAGAAGAAAAAAATCCAGAAAATCACATTGTAGGATTTTTTATGAATTTATTTGCAAATTATGGTGGAAAAGAAGTATTTGGTCAATAACAAAAGTTTCTCAATACTTTGTTATATACCCTTTGTTGGCAATGACACAGGTCAAACGTTTTCTGTAAGTCTTCACAAGGTTTTCACACACTGTTGCTGGTATTTTGGCCCATTCCTCCATGCAGATCTCCTCTAGAGCAGTGATGTTTTGGGGCTGTCGCTGGGCAACACGAACTTTCAACTCCCTCCAAAGATTTTCTATGGGGCTGAGATCTGGAGACTGGCTAGGCCACTCCAGGACCTTGAAATGCTTCTTACGAAGCCACTCCTTCGTTGCCCGGGCGGTGTGTTTGGGATCATTGTCATGCTGAAAGACCCAGCCACGTTTCATCTTCAATGCCCTTGCTGATGGAAGGAGGTTTTCACTCAAAATCTCACGATACATGGCCCCATTCATTCTTTCCTTTACACGGATCAGTCGTCCTGGTCCCTTTGCAGAAAAACAGCCCCAAAGCATGATGTTTCCACCCCCATGCTTCACAGTAGGTATGGTGTTCTTTGGATGCAACTCAGCATTCTTTGTCCTCCAAACACGACAAGTTGAGTTTTGACCAAAAAGTTATATTTTGGTTTCATCTGACCATATGACATTCTCCCAATCCTCTTCTGGATCATCCAAATGCACTCTAGCAAACTTCAGACGGGCCTGGACATGTACTGGCTTAAGCAGGGGGACACGTCTGGCACTGCAGGATTTGAGTCCCTGGCGGCGTAGTGTGTTACTGATGGTAGGCTTTGTTACTTTGGTCCCAGCTCTCTGCAGGTCATTCACTAGGTCCCCCCGTGTGGTTCTGGGATTTTTGCTCACCGTTCTTGTGATCATTTTGACCCCACGGGGTGAGATCTTGTGTGGAGCCCCAGATCGAGGGAGATTATCAGTGGTCTTGTATGTCTTCCATTTCCTAATAATTGCTCCCACAGTTGATTTCTTCAAACCAAGCTGCTTACCTATTGCAGATTCAGTCTTCCCAGCCTGGTGCAGGTCTACAATTTTGTTTCTGGTGTCCTTTGACAATCTATTTGGTCTTGGCCATAGTGGAGTTTGGAGTGTGACTATTTGAGGTTGTGGACAGGTGTCTTTGATACTGATAACAAGTTCAAACAGGTGCCATTAATACAGGTAACGAGTGGAGGACAGAGGAGCCTCTTAAAGAAGAAGTTACAGGTCTGTGAGAGCCAGAAATCTTGCTTGTTTGTAGGTGACCAAATACTTATTTTCCACCATAATTTGCAAATAAATTCATTAAAAATCCTACAATGTGATTTTCTGGATTTTCTTTTCTCAATTTGTCTGTCATAGTTGATGTGTACCTATGATGAAAATTACAGACCTCTCTCATCTTTTTAAGTGGGAAAACTTGCACAATTGGTGGCTGACTAAATACTTTTTTCCCCCACTGTAGCTACTACTGTAAAGATGTCGACCTCAGTTTAGCTGTTTGTATATGCTATCTATTCTAATTTGGACTTTAACCGTAATGAAAAGTAGGCTATTTTATCTATTACAAAATGAATGTTGTTTTAGAGAGCAGATGATAGGCCAACTAGTAATTATGCTATTTTAAATGTATTTCCAGGCAGAGGAGATGGACACCCCAGAAGACCTGCAAGATGACAACCTGATCGAGTGGGAACACTTCCACAGTTCTAATTATGAGCAGCAAGATGGACATTTGGCAGTTAGGGAGGAACATAATTTTAGAATGAAATAAATTCAAACAAAGACAACAAGAAGCAGAAGAGACAGCTGATGATTTTATCACTGCACTTAATTGTTTATCAGAACATTGTGATTATGGAGCTCTGCTCAGTGAGATAAGACACAGACTAGTCGGCGGGATTACTTGACAGAAGACTGTCTGAGCAATTACAAATAGACCGAGAACTAACACTGGATAAAGCTGTCACATGCATTCGTCAAACTGAACTTGTGAAAAAGCAACAGGACCTGCCGGAGAATAACTTTAAAGCTGCCAGCAGCTCGGCATATGTAGACAGTGTGCTTTCACATAGCAGACAGCAATGCCCAGCCAATACCCAGTGCCAATCAGAGAAGAAGAATCAAAACTCAGAAAGACCACAACATCCCCAAACAACGCAGGAGAATGCAAAAGAGCCCATAGATACTGATGAGGATTTCATTGAGGATTTCAGTCCTGGAGGAGAAAAGCCTCACTACTGCTGCTACTGCGGTAGCAGCTTTCAAAAAGGTGAGGGATCTAATAAGACACCAGCGATCACATACTGGAGAGAAGCCTCAGCACTGCTCTGATTGTGACAGAAGTTTTGCTCGATTAGATAAGCTTAAGTCACACCAAAAGATACATACAAAAAACTAACTTAATTTTCACTTCACTGTATCTGTGGAAGGCTTTGTGCTATTTGAGAAGCTTGAAAAACAACAGCTGGAGAATACCTTCAAAGCTACCAGTTGTGTGGCAAATGTAGATCGTGTGCTCACACAGCAGAGAACATTCAGCAAAGTCAACGAGAGTAAAAGGCAGCAGAGTAAAATACGGAGCTAGAGCTCCAGGAAAGGGAACACCATCACATAGCAAAACAATGCAGGAGAAGGAAGAGGAGCCCCTAGATACTGATGACTCTGATGAGTGGATCGACGGTTTCAGTCCTGGAGGAGAGAAGCCTCACTACTGCTCCGACTGCGGTAGCAGCTTTCAAAAGGTGAGGGATCTAATAAGACACCAGCGAACACATACTGGAGAGAAGCCTCACCACTGCCCTATTTGTGACAGAAGTTTTGCTCGATTAGATAAGCTTAAGTTACATAAAAACATGCATATGAAAGAGGAACATGTCACACGGACCGAACAAACTGAACTGAATGTAGACCGTGTGCACACACAGCAGAGAACAGCCAGCAAAGGCAGAGGCAGGCAGAAGAGTAAAATACGAGCAGGAAAAATGGGCCAGTCACAGCCAGGAAAAAACTTGTCTTGCAAAAGTTCAGTTGGAAAGAATCAACACTCAAAACTGCAACTACCCCAAACAATGCAGGAGAATGAAGAGGATGCTGAAGATACTTCTGATGACTGGACCGAGAGTTTCAGTACTGTAGAGAAGCCCTACGTCTGCTCCAACTGTGGTAAGAGCTTCAAACAAGAGAATCGTCTTATAAGACATCAGCGAACACATACAGGAGAGAAGCCTTACAACTGCCCTGACTGTGAAAAAGTTTTGCTCGATTAGATAATCTTAAATTGCACCAAAAACACATATGAAGGAGGAACGTAATTTCCACTGCTCTGACTGTGTGAAAAGCTTTGTCCGATTTGAAGCAGCTTGAAAAACATCAGCTAAGACACAAGAAAAGTGTTGAAAGACACACAACACATTTGAGCAAAAGAAAAACATTTCTCTGCACAATATGCGGGAAGGAGTGTCGCAACATGAAAATACACACGCGAGTACACACTGGAGAGACACCGTATCACTGCACTGAATGCGGGAAGAGTTTTCCATATACAAAATCGTATCAAAGACATATACTAACACATAATACCTCTGGAGAAAGAGCAACCTATCCTTGTTTGGAATGTGGAAAGACTTTTACTCGCAGAGATGGCATGGCGAGACACATGAGGAGGATTCATACTGGAGAGAGAAATCATCAGTGCAGAGACTGTGGAAAACTATTCTTTCGAAAAGAGACACTGAAGAGACACATGCTAGTTCACACTGGAGAGAAACCATACCAGTGCTCTGTCTGTGGGCAACCCTTCTCCCAAGATGGAGACAGAAAACGTCACGAGAAGAGGCACTACTCTGGTGTCTCAGATTTCCTCAATCTATAATGCAGAAGTGTTGCAGGTAGCCTAGCGGTTAAGTGTTGGGCCAGTAAAAGGTTGCTGTTTCGAATCCCCAAGCTGACTAGGTGAAGAATCAGTCGGTGCCCTTAAGTAAGGCACTTAATCCTAATTGCTAAATGACAAAAATGTAATGTAAAATGTATTTGGCATTGCAGGAAGTGGGAACCTACCTAATCACTGTGATTTGATAATCTAATAATCTGTTAACTACAAATGTTGGTGGCCTGGAATTGCCACCACAGACTGTAGAAGAGACACACAGACAGACTGCTGCTGATACACAGCAAGACTGAGTATTACTGTCTTCATAGCAGTATTTTTTTTTTTCAAAAGTCGGTTATTTAAAATCAAGGATTGGAACAGGTTCAGGGAACAGAACCAAAAACCGGAAAATAACCAAATTATTTGAGCAACCCAAACCGAAAACAAAAGTAATCTATACTGTTCCTGGAAGAGAACCATTATTTTAAAAGCATGGGAACCGGTTAATAACATTATTTTACGTTCCGGGCATTTTTTTTCCAGTGCCACAAAAATCGCAAACAAAGTGCATATGCAAAGCCCTTACTCTGTCACTCAGAAACGTATTCCAGCGTCTGCCTGCCAGCTGGAAATCTTTGCCAGTGGGTGTGTGTAGTATACCTGCCCCTCCCCTCTGAAGCATAGGTTACTGTAGCCTACTGATGACGTTACAAGCATAATTCAGAAAATAGGGAGAGCTGTTTAGTTAAAGAATGGATTGATTTATTCAATTGGTCGGAACAGTAAAAAAAAAAAGGTTATGTTCAGAACGAAAGCGATTGGAAAATAATTTCGGTTACAACCCATGTTTTTAAATAGATTTTTAAAAAATGTTTTTTGAATATTTTGTTTCAAAAAAAGCATATTACAGTATAGTATACTATCAATAGCAGTCATTGTTGAATGATGGGAATTGCCCATTGGTGGTTCACAGTTAGTTCATATTGTATTAATGTGTATATTGGTTTGATTATCAATGAAAGGTTCACAGCTTCAGTGAGTGTGTACATTTGTCTGAAATTTTCTGAATTCAGGGTGAGTCGTCAGGCAACCCAATACCATAATTAGTTAGGCTTTTAAACGGACACTAGATGGGGTAGATGTTAACATTTATGTTTTTATTAAAAGACACTGAACACAAGTGTTTTTCTGTTGTGCATTAGAAAAATTAGATTTCAGTCTTGAAGGTGCGTTTCCTGACTGATTCCACGTTTGCATAATGATATTTGTCTCCCATGAGACACTGTAGACGCGGAAGCCTACTTCACTTCTTCAAAATCCCCAGGATGAATCTAAGATAACTCAAGAAATCTGTAATTAATTTTGACATTTTTGCCGAGGATTTTACATCTAACTAAGGTGTTTGGTGCAGTATTTCTCAAGTTACAAAATGTGCTACGTGTTGTCTTATGTAAACAAAGTTGGAGCTGCTTGGCAGGTCTGTCTCACTGTCTATGCTATTGGATAGAGAGCAATCGCCGTAGCTATTCACCCCATATTAGTGGGCAAATAGACATCCTCAAATCAAAACCCAACCTTCAATTACCCTTGTGATGCACGGATGTTCCAAACTCCGTTTTAGGCAAGACTGACTGACCAAAACTATCCTATTTACACTTTGTAGTCAATTTTGACATCAGAGTAACTGTTTCTGACTAATATTGATGCCACACAGGCTGTTTTCAAAGGGATTAGTTGCTTTTTAAAGGCAGCCGGTTTTTAACATCTACCACATCTAGTGTCTGTTATAAAAAAGCCTAACTAATTATGGTATTGGGTATGCAATGAATTTTCTAAATCTGACATACTATAAAGCCTACTATTTAGAACACAAGTACGGGTATTCGGACACTTCCAGTATCTTAAGCGGAAGGCCGACTGGGGTACTGCAGGCTGGTAGTGGCAACTAAATTATCCTCCATTTATTTTGTGCGATTTTAAAATAATCTGTTCAAGAACATAACGTTACATCTGATGTAATAGAAGCTTTCTATACTTGGCATTCAGACATAAAGTGAAAATGTCTGCAAGCACTTTACAACATTAACATGCATGTGATTTGCATATCCGATAATGTTTATTATATCTTGGTCACCACCACACAGTTGCACACACACACCATAGAAGTATTTTTGTGCATAGGATGGGACTTGTGGGTCTGAAAGGTAAGAACAAATATACAATGTTGTAAGCTATGCAATAGGAATATATACACAGGAAAGAATGGCATAGCATCTATACAGGGATATTCACATAACAGCATAAATACAGTATTTACAGCAGTATATGTATAAATATCTCGCAGAGAGCGAGATAACTAATTACTTAAGACAGGTGAGATTTATGGCACTCTCTGGTGGAGCTCTGATCTGTGTCTGGTGCCACAGAGGACAGTCTGAAACTTGGCCATGGCTTAACAGTAGCGCGAACTATGAAAACGCAGCGGTAAAGTACGCATTCAGGCTATAGGAATTAACCATATCTAAACAATAACATCTACTGCAAAACACATGCATTCAATGACATACAGGCACTTATAAACGACACGGATTATCTGAAATGTATATAAACTGTAGCAGTACTATACAGCTACAGATGTAACAATGTAATTAGGCCACAGGAGGTTGGTGGCATCTTAATTGGGGAGGACAGGCTTGTGGTAATGGCTGGAGCGGAATCAGTGGAATGGTATCAAATAAATCAAACATGGTTTCCATGTGTTTGATGCCATTCCATTTGCGCCATTGCAGACATTATGAGCCGTCCTCCCCTCAGCAGCCTCCACCTTAGGCCTAAGGTAATTGCTTTCAGTCAATCACCATTGTAGCATTAACCCTCTGGCCAATAAACCCCACCACTCACTTATTGGATGCACGAACAATCTTCCTCAAACACACTGATAATTTGGTGGGCAAGACAAATTTGCGTCTTCATCTGCCGACAACGATAGCCACTCCACAGAGAGATATTTCACCGGATGTATAAATGTGAAGCATCCGCTTGGGTTTCCACTCACTACCAAATATGGTAGTGAGAGGAAGCCCAGTGGCCGGCTGTGGGAGAAGATTGAACTAGATGGATTTTGGCCTTAGTTCTGCTAATTTTCTCATCGATGAAACATTTGATCCCAATACAATTTTCTGTTCCCAAAAGTAAAATATGTTACGAACAGAGTGACTAAGTTTAGTAGACTTTACCCTTTGCCAAAGTAAAAAAAAATTGCGTTGTTTAGAAGGAGTGCAAAGGCGAATTGAGTTAATACACACGCGCACTTCACGTTCACTAACGGAAATATGCGCATGTATGCTAGAACGCGCCAATAGGATCTCGCTAGCTCGTGCTTGGCTCTGCCCACCTCCTTGCTTGTTCAGCCCACTATGACTCATTTGTTCCTGTTTGAAACGACGGGCTTTGGTCTATCTTGGTTTAGTTATAAAAGCTTTGGACACTCTGACCTGGAGTGGGAGGGGTCAGAGTCCCAATTTGCATTCGACCACTCTGATTGGTGGAAACCAGCAAGCCGTGATAGCTGAGACGAGAATTCACCCTAACCGGACTTTTGGGAAAGTCACATGCACAGGCATGGCCTTTTTATTTTCTTTCACTTCAACCAAATCTAACCAAAAGCTTCAATTGCTATCAGCAAAAGCAGACAAAACTGTTGTGTATAGAATAGTACTGCAGACTTCTTTGGTTTGCAGCCTCTGGTTTTACCCGCACTCCCTTCCGTTGGGATACAAAAGACACACAGAAAATGGCGGAATTTGAGGACGAAGGACTGCCCAAAAAAATGCAGGAGAACTGAGACGAAGAGGAGCTCAAAGAAGATATTGATGACTCCTATGCCAAATAGGATGCAAGATGTTGCAAGTTCTGAAGAAAAGCTAATTGAAGAGGTTAGAAGGTACACAAATGTGTACAACACCTAATTGAAAGACTATAAAGACTTCACCATGACCAACAACAGCTGGAAGGAGATAGGATAGCCCAAACTCTGAGAGTAGAAGAACACATTTGCAGGAAGAAATAGAAGACATTGAGAGAGACGTTAGACTGAGGAGGAAAATGAAGGGGAAGAGTGGGGATGCAGCATCAGGAATACAACCACAAATACTCACCACACTGTCCTGGTTGTCTGGGTTCATAAAACACAATGAGACAGAGTCAAACTATCCAAAGGTAAAGACCACTTCTACTGTAAATAAACTTCTCTAGCCTAGATCACTACCCAGTGGACAAAACCTGGTTGAAAATACTTCAATATTACTATTTTTATGACGTCTTATTCTGGTCGCAAACTGGTTGAAAATGAAGGTTTTACATATTTTTACTGACCAGAATCACGTCTTTTTCTGACCACTATATGACCAGTTGGTCATAATTCTGACTGATCTGACCAGCTGGTAATAATTCTGACCACTATATTATGTGCTATATTATGTAGCCTACTGGTCATAGTTAAGACCATCATAACCTGGTAATGACCACCTGACTACAGCTTATTACCTACTGTAAAAGTAAAATGGGGGCGGCAGGTAGCTCAGTGGGTAAGAGCGTTGTGCCAGTAACCGAAAGGTCGCTGGTTCTAATCCCCGAGCCGACGAGGTGAAAAAATCTGTTTGTGCCCTTAAGCAAGGCACTTAACCCTAATTGCTCCTGTAAGTCGCTCTGGATAAGAGCGTCTGCTAAATGACTAAACATGTTTAAAAAATGTAAAACGTATTGCTGAGGATGAAGTTGGATATTGAAAACGTTCATTACATTTCTATTTGTTTCCAAGGGCACCAATTCAAGTTGAAATCTGCAACATATTCTTACATTTAAAATAGATCAAGCAATGGCAAAAACAAATCTGAGCACAGAAGGTGATCTGGAGCGTAGTGGTCTTCTTGAAGAGTGGTGTGATGGGTCAGATCTGCAGTGAAGAGAATCAGCGCATTACAACTTTATCATTTTGAGATTTTAAAAGAACTAGAGAAGGACATTCCTGAATAAACTTTGTAGACTCAGCTGGCTAAATATATTTATTTCCATGCTACTAGTTGAACAAGTTTGTGGCAGTTATAGCTTAGAGATGTCTTTAAAAGAGCAACTTGCTCATATACATACTTTGCGTCCCCCTCCACCACAGAGGTCAGGGGCATATTTTAGGACATTCCAGAGGGATCGCAACACGTTAACCTCCTGAGTTTTCTGGCTTTTCATGACACTTACTATAAGCATAACAATTGAAGAAAATACATGTACAATTGACATAATGTGGGCATGCAGGACAGGACAGAACAGTAACACAGTCAAATATCTTTAACAGTCAAATCTACAAAAAATCTACAATTGTGTATGTCTCAACTGCTCACATTTACTTACCAACTACAATGGAGCACACACGAGTGGTAGCAAAGGCATGTTTTCTCCTCTGTCCCTTCATATTGAAGTGGGACATTTAATTCATTGGTCATCAATCTGAAACATTTTAATAAAGAGGATATCAAAGTCCCACAATTAGGACAGCTTGGCAGTCTTAAAAAAAAGTGATGTCTGTCATTTCATTTCTGTAACAAACCTTGTTAGAAATGGGTGTAATTGGCAAACCTCTTCCCCTTCTCTGCAACTGCGCACGTGTTTGAGTGAGCGACGGAGAATAGAGAATATGCAAGAGAGAAATGGGAGAAACTTTAAAGTTTACATGACTCACCAAGGGAGGTGTCTGTTGAATCGGGACACAAGGGTTTTGCACCTGAAAAAAAAATTGTGAGTTAAAATAGGATTTTATTTGCTTTACAAACATATATTATTAGAAGCGGTGCTATTTCAGTCGGATCTACTTACACTAAGATCAGGTAATCATGGGCAGCTGAATAGTATGTCTCTTGGGGACTCCAGTCTCAGTGAGACCTGATGCAGAGAAACAACTTTAATGATCATCAGCATAGCTAGTACAAACCTAGCTCTTACCAAGCAGGTTAGTAGGAAACAATACACATTGAAGATGAGTATCAAAGAGAAAAAAAACTACATTTTGCACACAAAACTTACTGTCAATGACTATGGATTTAAGGAGGGGTGGTTCTGTTCTCTCCTTTCCCTGGGATGTGGCAGAACATGTCACTGGTAACTGAGTGGGTGGGCAAGCACTGCTGTAGAGGCCATGCATGCATCAGGTTGCATCAGGTTGAAAACTGTTTTCTGCCCCTCCCAAAAGATAACATTTGTGGATAATTGGCCCTCTTTCTGGGACTCACCCACAAACAGGACCAAGCCTGACCTGCTGAGGAGTGACGGACTCCATCCTAGCTGGAGGGGTGCTCTCCTCTTATCTACCAACATAGATAGGGCTCTAACTCCTCTAGCCCCACAGTGAAATAGGGTGCAGGCCAGGCAGCAGGCTGTTAGCCAACCTGCCAGCTTAGTGGAGTCTGCCAATAGCACAGTCAGTGTAGTCAGCTCAGCCATACCCATTGAGACTGTGTCTGTGCCTCGACCTAGGTTGGGCAAAACTAAACATGGCGGTGTTCACCCTAGCAATCTTATTAGGATAAAGACCTCCTCCATTCCTGCCATTATTGAAAGAGATCGTGATACCTCACATCTCAAAATAGGGTTACTTAATGTTAGATCCCTCACTTCAAAGGCAGTCATAGTCAATGAACTAATCACTGATCATAATCTTGATGTGATTGGCCTGACTGAAACATGGCTTAAGCCTGATGAATTTGCTGTGTTAAATGAGGCCTCACCTCCTGGTTACACTAGTGACCATATTCCCGTGCATCCCGCAGTAAAGGCGGAGGTGTTGCTAACATTTACGATAGCAAATTTCAATTTACAAAAAAAAAATGGCGTTTTCATCTTTTGAGCTTCTAGTCATGAAATCTATGCAGCCTACTCAATCACTTTTTTATAGCTACTGTTTACAGGCCTCCTGGGCCATATACAGCGTTCCTCTCTGAGTTTCCTGAATTCCTATCAGACCTTGTAGTCATAGCAGATCATATTCTAATTTTTGGTGATTTTAATATTCACATGGAGAAGTCCACAGACCCACTCCAAAAGTCTTTCGGAGCCATTATCGACTCAGTGGGTTTTGTCCAACATGTCTCTGGACCTACTCACTGCCACAGTCATACTCTGGACCTAGTTTTGTCCCATGGAATAAATGTTGTAGATCTTAATGTTTTTCCACAAAATCCTGGACTATCGGACCACCATTTTATTACATTTGCAATCGCAACAAATAATCTGCTCAGACCCCAACCAAGGAGCATCAAAAGTCGTGCTATAAATTCTCAAACAACACAAAAATTCATTGATGCCCTTCCAGACTCCTTCTGCCTACCCAAGGACGTCAGAGGACAAAAATCAGTTAACCACTTAACTGAGGAACTCAATTTAACCTTGCGCAATACCCTAGATGCAGTTGCACCCCTAAAAACGAAAAACATTTGTCATAAGAAACTAGCTCCCTGGTATACAGAAAATACCCGAGCTTTGAAGCAAGCTTCCAGGAAATTGGAACGGAAATGGCGCCACACCAAACTGGAAGTCTTCCGACTAGCTTGGAAAGACAGTACCGTGCAGTACCGAAGAGCCCTCACTGCTGCTCGATCATCCTACTTTTCCAACTTAATCGAGGAAAATAAGAACAATCCAAAATTTCTTTTTGATACTGTTGCAAAGCTAACTAAAAAGCAGCATTCCCCAAGAGAGGATGGCTTTCACTTTAGCAGTGATAAATTCATGAACTTCTTTGAGGAAAAGATCATGACCATTAGAAAGCAAATTACGGACTCCTCTTTGAATCTGCGTATTCCTCCAGGGCTTAGCTGTCCTGGATCTGCACAGCTCTGCGAGGGCCTGGGATCGGGAGAGACACTTAAGTGTTTTAGTACTATATCTCTTGACACAATGATGAAAATAATCATGGCCTCTAAACCTTCAAGCTGCATACTGGATCCTATTCCTACTAAACTGCTGAAGGAGCTGCTTCCTGTGCTTGGCCCTCCTATGTTGAACATAATAAACAGCTCTCTATCCACCGGATGTGTACCAAACTCACTAAAAGTGGCAGTGATAAAGCCTCTCTTGAAAAAGCCAAACCTTGACCCGGAAAATATAAAAAACTATCGGCCTATATCGAATCTTCCATTCCTCTCAAAAATTTTAGAAAAAGCTGTTGCGCAGCAACTCACTGCCTTTCTGAAGACAAACAATGTATACGAAAATGCTTCAGTCTGGTTTTAGACCCCCATCATAGCACTGAGACTGCACTTGTGAAGGTGGTAAATGACCTTTTAATGGCGTCAGACCGAGGCTCTGCATCTGTCCTCGTGCTACTAGACCTTAGTGCTGCCTTTGACACCATCGATCACCACATTCTTTTGGAGAGACTGGAAACCCAAATTGGTCTACACGGACAAGTTCTGGCCTGGTTTAGATCCTACCTGTCGGAAAGATATCAGTTTGTCTCTGTGAATGGTCTGTCCTCCGACAAATCAACTGTACATTTCGGTGTTCCTCAAGGTTCCGTTTAGGACCACTATTGTTTTCACTATATATTTTACCTCTTGGGGATGTTATTCGAAAACATAATGTTAACTTTCACTGCTATGCGGATGACACACAGCTGTACATTTCAATGAAACATGGTGAAGCCCCAAAATTGCCCTCGCTAGAAGCCTGTGTTTCAGACATAAGGAAGTGGATGGCTGAAAACTTTTTACTTTTAAACTCGGACAAAACAGAGATGCTTGTTCTAGGTCCCAAGAAACAAAGAGATCTTCTGTTAAATCTGACAATTCATCTTGATGGTTGTAAAGTCGTCTCAAATAAAACTGTGAAGGACCTCGGCGTTACTCTTGACCCTGATCTCTCTTTTGACGAACATATCAAGACTGTTTCAAGGACAGCTTTTTTCCATCTACGTAACATTGCAAAAATCAGAAATTTTCTGTCCAAAAATGATGCAGAAAAATTAATCCATGCATTTGTTACTTCTAGGTTAGACTACTGCAATGCTCTATTTTCCGGCTACCCGGATAAAGCACTAAATAAACTTCAGTTAGTGCTAAATACGGCTGCTAGAATCCTGACTAGAACCAAGAAATTTGATCATATTACTCCAGTGCTAGCTTCCCTACACTGGCTTCCTGTTAAGGCAAGGGCTGATTTCAAGGTTTTACTGTTAACCTATAAAGGCGTTACATGGGCTTGCTCCTACCTATCTTTCCGAGTTGGTCCTGCCGTACATACCAATACGTACGCTACGGTCACAAGACGCAGGCCTCCTAATTGTCCCTAGAATTTCTAAGCAAACAGCGGGAGGCAGGGCTTTCTCCTATAGATCTCCATTTTTATGGAACAGTCTGCCTACCCATGTGAGAGACGCAGACTCGGTCTCAACCTTTAAGTCTTTACTGAAGACTTATCTCTTCAGTAGGTCATATGATTGAGTGTAGTCTGGCCCAGGAGTGTGAAGGTGAACGGAAAGGCTGGAGCAACGAACAGCCCTTGCTGTCTCTGCCAGGGCCGGTTCCCCTCTCCACTGGGGTTCTCTGCCTCTAACCCTGTTGCAGGGGCTGAGTCACTGGCTTGCTGGTGCTCTTTCATGCCGTCCCTGGGAGGGGGTGCGTCACTTGAGTGGGTTGAGTTACTGACGTGATCTTCCTGTCTGGGTTGGCGCCCCCCCTTGGTTTGTGCTGTGGTGAGACCTCTGTGGGCTATACTCGGCCTTGTCTCAGGATTGTAAGTTGGTGGTTGGGGATATCCCTCTAGTGGTGCGGGGGCTGTGCTTTGGCGGAGTGGGTGGGGTTATATCCTTCCTGTTTGGCCCTGTCCGGGGTTTCTTCGGATGGGGCCACAGTGTCTCCGGACCGCTCCTGTCTCAGCCTCCAGTATTTATGCTGCAGTAGTTTATGTGTCGGGGGGCTGGGGTTAGTTGGTTATACCTGGAGTACTTCTCCTGTCTTATCCGGTGTCCTGTGTGAATTTAAGTATGCTCTCTCTAATTCTCTCGTTCTCTCTTTCTCTCTGAGAACCTGAGCCCGAGGACCATACGTCAGGACTACCGGGCATGATGACACCTTGCTGTCCCCAGTCCGCCTGGCCTTGCTGCTATTCCAGTTTCAACTGTTCTGCCTGCGGCTACGAAACCCCTACCTGTCCCAGACCTGCTGTTTTCAACTCTTAATGATCGGCTATGAAAAGCCAACTGAGAGACCTGAGCCCTAGGACCATACGTGCCGGGACTACCGGCCGTGGTGACTCCTTGCTGTCCCCAGTCCGCCTGGCCTTGCTGCTATTCCAGTTTCAACTGTTCTGCCTGCGGTTATGGAACCCCTACCTGTCCCAGACCTGCTGTTTTCAACTCTTAATGATCGGCTATGAAAAGCCAACTGAGATTTATTCCTGATTATTATTTGACCATGCTTGTCACTTATGAACATTTTTGAACATCTTGGCATGGTTCTGTTATAATCTCCACCCGGCACAGCCAGAAGAGGACTGGCCACCCCTCATAGCCTGGTTCCTCTCTAGGTTTCTTCCTAGGTTTTCGCCTTTCTAGGGAGTTTTTCCTAGCCACCGTGCTTCTACACCTGCATTACTAGCTGTTTGGGGTTTTAGGCTGGGTTTCTGTACAGCACTTCGAGATATTAGCTGATGTAAGAAGGGCTATATAAAATAAAATTGATTGATTGATCAGGTCATTGACATGTTTCAGGAACTGTAAAGACAGACGAATCGTGATTAACCATTACCTAAAGTCTTCACTAAGTTAGACTTATGCCCCGTTTACATTGTGACGTTTTTCATTATGCCGTACGTCATCTTCACAGAGTCTTGCCCCGCTACTGAACGGACAAGTGTAGTGTTTGTAACGCAAACTGGAGAGAGCCTGTCTCTTGTCAGAAATCACATTTATTTTGGGAAATTGCTAAATATGACCTTTTCATTCAAGACAGGATAAATATTGTTTCAGGTAAAACATGTTTTGTTTAGTTACTCTTTCCTCAACTTGTTTCTCTAACTTTATAGCAAGTCAAGCTAGCTTGCACTGCAGAGCAGCTAACTAGCTAGCTTAAAGCTAGGCTAGGTTGAAGATACCATTGTAGCTAGCGACCTCCACCTAATAATTATCAAAAACAAACGTAATTACCATCACAAAGTAAATGGGAGGCAACAGTCATAATATAATTGGCTTAACAGACAATGTGTATTATTTAACATGAAACATAATTAGATCTGAGAAATTAAGCTAATTAATTGTACCCAAATTGGCCATTTTAATTTATTATAGTCAATAATTATAGTACCTATCCGATTTGGACCAAACTTTTTTCTAACAATGAGTAAGACATGAGGAATCCAAATAAATTGTCAAAAGCCACCCACGGACACCCCACACCAATCCCACCCCAACAACAAGTATATTGCACCTGAATTTCTCTATGTCTGACCAGTAGTATGGAGCTGCAGCTCTGAGTACTGTTTCTTCATCCTATGTAATGTATTCTCAGTGAATCTGGTGCTGTTTTTTTCCCGCCTGTTCAGAAAAATGTGTCATGGAAGTTGTTAGGTTTATGTCACATCCAACATCCTGATATTACCAGGTTCTGACCACTAGATGGTGCTGCTGCTGCTATTAGGTTAACAAAGTTACTGTACACAGTATGTTAATTGCTTAAAAACTTTAAGGGTATAAAAGTAATATTTTCAGGGTCAAATTCAGGTGCAATACATTTTGACTAATTGATGGAAATAAAACGTGCTGCACAATAAACAGTGCAATTAGCCAACACAGACAAAATATTACCATTAGAAGCTGACACACACAGCAAGCTACCAGATAACATTAATTAAACAACCATTATTTCATTGTACTGCAGTTTTACTGCATTTCAACGGCAGTGAATTTTTGTAAGGGTGTCCTGTATTATTGTGCATGTTTAACTTACAGTACCAGTCAAAAGTTTGGACACACCTACTCATTCAAGGGTTTTTCTTTATTTTTACTATTTTCTACATTGTATAATAATAGTGAAGACATTAAAACTAGGAAATAACACATGGAATCATGTAAAAAACAAAAAAGTGTTAAACAAATCCAAATATATTTGAGATTCTTCAAAGTAGCCACCCTTTGCCTTGATGACAGCTTTGCACACTCTTGGCATTCTCTCAACCAGCTTCATGAGGAATGCTTTTCCAACAGTCTTGAAGGAGTTCCCACATATGCTGAGCACTTGTTGGCTGCTTTTCCTTGCGGTCCAACTCATCCCAAACCATCTCAATTGGGTTGAGGTCGGGTGATTGTGGAGGCCAGGTCATTTGATGCAGCACTCCATCACTCTCCTTGGTCAAATAGCCCTTACACAGCCTGGAGGTGTGTTTTGGGTCATTCTCCTGTTAAAAAACAAATGATAGTCCCACTAAGCGCAAACCAGATGGGATGGCATATCGCTGCAGAATGATCTGGTAGCCATGCTGGTTAAGTGTGCCTTGAATTCTAAATAAATCACCAACATTGTCACCAGCAAAGCACCCCCACACCATTACACCTCCTCCATGCTTCACGGTTGGAACCACACATGCGGCGATCATCTGTTCACCTACTCTGCGTCTCACAATGACAGCGGTTGTAACCAAAAATCTCAAATTTGGACTCATCAGACCAAAGGACAGATTTCCACCGGTCTAATGTCCATTGCTCGTGTTTCTTGGCCCAAGCAAGTCTGTTCTTCTTATTGGTGTCCTTTTAGTAGTGGTTTCTTTGCAGCTATTCAACCATGAAGGCCTGATTCACGCAGTCTCCTCTGAACAGTTGATGTTGAGATGTGTCTGTTACTTGAACTCTGTGAAGCATTTATTTGGGCTGCAATCTGAGGTGCAGTTAACTCTAATGAACTTATCCTCTGCAGCAGAGGTAACTCTGGGTCTTCCTTTCCTGTGGCGGTCCTCATGAGAGCCAGTTTCATCATAGCGCTTGATGGTTTTTGGAACTGCACTTGAAGAAACTTTCAAAGTTCTTGTAATTTTCCAGATTGACTGACCTTCATGTTTTAAAGTTGTTTCTCTTTGCTTATTTTAGCTGTTCTTGCCATCATATGGACACACCTGTTCAGACTCCTGAGTGGTGCAGTGGTCTAAGGCACTGCATCGCAGTGCTAACTGTGCCACTAGAGATCCTGGTTCAAATCCAGGCTCTGTCGCAGCCGGCCGCGACCGGGAGACTCATGGGCGGCGCACAATTGGCCCAGCGTCGTCCAGGGTAGGGGAGGGAATGGCCGGCAGGGATGTAGCTCAGTTGATAGAGCATGGCGTTTGCAACGCCAGGGTTGTGGGTTTGATTCCCACGGGGGGCCAGTATAAAAAATAAAAAATTTATTCACTAACTGTAAGTCGCTCTGGATAAGAGCGTCTGCTAAATGACTAAAATGTAAATGTAAAAATGAAATGCATTCCAGGTGACTACTTCATGAAGCTGGTTGAGAGAATGCCAAGAGGGTGGCTTCTTTGAAGAATCTCAAATATAAAATATATTTTGATTTGTTTAACACTGTTTTGGTTACTACATGATTCCATATGTGTTATTTCATAGTTCGGATGTCTTCACTATTATTCTACAATGTAGAAAATAGTAAAAATGAGTAGGTGTGTCCAAACTTTTGACTGGTACTGTACATGCTGGTAGCCTAGAACAAATGTTATGGAAGTGAATGTGCATTTCAATTGGTTGGACTTTAACTACGAAAAACAATGTGGTAAAAGCAGTAATAGCATCAGAGATTCTCTAAATTAGGGACCATCTCTGATAGCTATAGGTCTCAAACGGAATAGGCCAGAGCCCAGTGTGTTGACTGGGTACAGTATGCCACGAGACCCTAACCCGCTTTGGTGCACTCTGCCAACTGTGCTAAGCTGAATAATGCAAACGCTGCTGAAAAAGAACATTACTCCAATTGTAATAATTGTAATGGTTCTAGTGTCTCATATCCAATGGATGCATGGCCCACAAACACTATGCACTTGTTTATATAGATTGGTGTCTATTAATTGAGTAGCATTTAGATAACTGGTTAGTAGTTCAATCAGATTTCAACCAAAAACCAGATATAAACCCAAATAGTATATTTTTAATGACATCAAAAAGATTAAAATAAGTCTTAATCTTGTTGTGATCTGGTTATAAGACGTCCCGACCAGATTTCAACCAGATAAATACATCTTTATCACGTCGTATGTCCACTGGATAGCTTATGCTATAGTGATCTCTAGAACTAATGACAAACAAAAAAGTATCATGTTGAGTGGGGATGCAGCATCAGTAATACAACCAGAAATACTCACCACACTGTCCTGGCTAGTCTGGCATCATAAAACACAAGGAGACAGAGTCAGACTATCCACAGGTAAAGACTACTACTGTCAATGAACCTTCTCTAGCCTAGATCACTAGCCTATGCAATCAATATGCTATATCATGGTGATCTCTAGACCTAATGACAAATAAATCATCATTATCATGTTGATACTGCTAGGTATTTTAAATTATTAGAACTACCTACTATTGTAAAGATATGTAAACCTAGGTTATTTGTTTTGCCATTTATTGTATGCTATCTATTGTAATTCGGACTTTAACCGTATCGAAAAGTAGGCTATATTATCTATTACAAAAGTATTGTTGTTTTAGAGAACTAACGATACTAGTTAGGCCTACTAGTAATTATGCTATTTTAAATGTATTTCCAGGCAGAGGAGATGGACACCCCAGAAGACCTGCAAGAAGACAACCTGATCGAGCAGGAACACTTCCACAGTTCTAATTATGAGAAGCAAGATGGACATTTGGCAGTTAGGAGGAATGTAATATTAGAACGAACTAAATTCAACCAAAGACAACAAGAAGCAGGAGAGACAGCTGATGATTTTATCACTGCACTTCATTGTTTGTCAGAACATTGCAGTTATGGAGCTCTGCTCAGTGAGATGATAAGAGACAGACTAGTTGCAGGCTTACGTGACAGAAGACTGTCCAAGCAATTACAAATGGACCCAGAACTAACACTGGATAAAGCTGTCGCACGCATTCGTCAAATTGAACTTGTGGAAAAGCAACAGGACCTGCTGGAGAATACTTTCAAAACTGCCAGCAGTGCGGCCAAATGTAGACAGTGTGCGACACAGCAGAGAACATTCAGAAACGTTAGAGGGAGCAAAAGACAGCAGAGGAAAGTACAAGCTAGAGAACCAGGAAAGAGAACACCATCACATAGCAAAACAATGCAGGAGAAGGAAGAGGAGCCCCTAGATACTGATGACTCTGATGAGTGGATCGAGGGTTTCAGTCCTGGAGGAGAGAAGCCACACTACTGCTCCGACTGCAGTAAGAGTTTTAGAAAAGTGAGGGATCTTATAAGACACCAGCGATTACATACCGGAGAGAAGCCTCAACGCTGCCCTGTTTGGGACAAAAGTTTTGCTCGATTAGATAAGCTTAAATTACACAACAAAATACATATGAAAGAGGAACATAATGTCACACATAACCATCAAACTGAACTGAATGTAGACCGTGTGCACACACAGCAGAGAACAGCCAGCAAAGGCAGGCAGAAGAGTAAAATTCGAACTAGAACACCAGGGGAAAAAATTGTCCAGTTACAGCCAGGCAAAGACCCGCCTTGCAAAAGTTCAGTTAGAAAGAATCAACACTCAGAAAAACTGCAACTACCCCAAAAAACGCAGGAGAATGAAAAGGATCCTGAAAATACTTCTGATGACTGGACCGAGAGTTTTAGTACTGTAGAGAAGCCATACGTCTGCTCCGACTGTGGTAAGAGCTTTAAACAAGAGAGTTGTCTTATAAGACATCAGCGAACACATACAGGAGAGAAGCCTTACAACTGCCCTGACTGTGAAAAAAGTTTTGCTCGATTAGATAATCTTAAATTACACCAAAAAACACATATGAAGGAGGAACGTAATTTCCACTGCTCTGACTGTGTGAAAAGCTTTGTCCGATTGAAGCAGCTTGAAAAACATCAGCTAACACACAAGAAAAGTTTAGAAAGACACAGGAGAACACATTTGAGCAAAAGACAAAAGTTTCTCTGCACAATATGCGGGAAGGAGTGTCGCAACATGAAAACACACATGCGAGTACACACTGGAGAGACACCGTATCACTGCACTGTGTGTGGGAAGAGTTTTCCATATACAAAATCGTACCAAAGACACATACTAACACATAATACTTCTGGAGAAAGAGCAACCTATCCTTGTTTGGAATGCGGAAAGACTTTCACTCGCAGAGATGGCATGGTGAGACACGTGAGGAGGGTTCATACTGGAGAGAGAAATCACCAGTGCAGATACTGTGAAAAACGATTCTTTCGAAAACATACACTGAAGATACACATGCTAGTTCACTCTGGAGAGAAACCATACCAATGCTCTGTCTGCGGACAAGGCTTCTCCCAAGATGGAGACAGAAAACGCCACGAGAAGAGGCACTACTCTGGTGTCTCAGATTTCCTCGATCTATAATGCAGAAGTGGTGTTTGGCATTGCAGGAACCCACCCAATCATTGTGATATGGCAATCTAATAATCTGTTAACTACATTGTTGGTGGCCTGGAATTGCCACCACAGACTGTAGAAGAGACACACAGACTGTTGCTGATACAAGACTGAGTATTACTGTCTTTGGATAAATCGAACGTATGCATCATTGTATGCGTAGACACTTGACAGAAATGATAACAAGGTGAATGTTGAACTTTTTTTGCACACATATCCAGATGATGCTGCGTACCATTTAGCGCAATGACACTCAGTGTGTTCGAGGCGTCAGACCAACAGCGTCATCTTGTTTTGGTACAACAGAAGTACATTCATTTCCAATGGAATGTTGCATTTGCCTTGCAGAATTGCGTTGCAGTGCGTTCTGTGTGGCACATTCGGTGTATGCATCAAATTGCATGCGGAGACTTCACACAAATAGTAGCAGAAGGTGAATGTTGAACTTTTGCACACATATTCAGTACAGATGTTGGATGACATCATGAAAAAAAGTTTAACTGTAGAATTTATTACGCAGCATTGATGCATTAACGCATCGAACACACCGACCGCGTCATTGTGTTTTAGTACAGCAGAAGTACATTAATTTCCAACGGAACGCTGCGTTTGCCTTGCAGCATTGCGTTGCAGAGGCAGTTGCAGTGCATTCTGCGTGGTTCATACGTTGGATTTATCTAACATGCATCAAACTGTATGCGTAAACGGGTTGACAGAAATGGTAGCAGAAGGTGAATGTTTAACTTTTTGTTGCACACATAGCTAGATGATGCTGCATACTACTTTGCGCAATGACGCAGTCGGTGGGTTCAAAGCGTAACGCTGTTGGTCTGATCGAGGTGTTGCGCCTTGATCACAACGATAGCGTAATTGCGCAAAAATAGTACGCAGCATCATCTGGATATGTGTGCAACAAAGTTCAACATTCACCTTCTGCTACCATTTCTGTCAAGCCATCTACACATACAGTTTGACGCATACGTTCCAACGTATGCACCACACAGAACGCACTGCAACTGCCTCTGTAATGCTGCAAGGCAAACGCAGCGTTCTATTGGAAATGAATGTACTTCTGGTACGGGTATTCTGACACGGCCAGTATCTCAAGTTGAAGGCCAACCGGGGTACTGCAGGCTGGTGGTAGCAACTAAATTAGCAACATATGTGTGCGATTTTTAAATAATCGGTTCAAGCACATAAAGTTACATCTGGTGTAATAGAAGCAATTATTGGTACCATGATTATCCCCCCAAAAAAAAACATGAATATTGACCACAAAGATGAACATTTTCTCATTCACTATAATGGGGGTTGCTGCTTTCTGGAAACAGCATGCAGTATGGCAGGTTGGCCATGAACTTCATGGCTTCAGTGAGAGGGGGCAGTCCCAGTGGGCATACGGCGTGATAAAGACGTATTTTACTGGTTGAAATCTGGTTGGGATGTCTTTATAACCAGATCACAACCAGATTAAGACATCTTTTTCATGACGTCTATTTGATGTCATGAAAAATACGTCTTATTTTGGTTGATATCTGGTTTTTGGTTGAAATCTGATTGAATTACTGCAAAATAATTACAATTAGTATTAACACTGGAATGCTAGATGTGCAAGAGATGATGTGCAAATAGAGATACTGGGGTGCAAAAGAGCAAAATAAATAACAATATAGGGATGAGGTAGTTGGGTGGGCTAATTTCAGATGGGCTGTGTACAGGTGCAGTGATCGGTAAGGTGCTCTGACAACTGATGCTTAAAGTTAGTGGGGGAGATAAGAGTCTCCAGCTTCAGAGGTTTTTGCAATTTGTTCCAGTCATTGGCAGCAGAGAACTGGAAGGAATGGCGGCCAAAGGAGGTGTTGGCTTTGGGGATGACCAGTGAGATATACCTGCTGGAGCGCAGACTACGGGTGGGTGCTGCTATGGTGACCAATGAGCTAAAATAAGGCGGGGATTTACCTAGCAGTGATTTATAGATGGCCTGGAGCCAGTGGGTTTGACGACGAACATGTAGTGAGGACCAGCCAACAAGAGCGTACAGGTCACAGTGGTGGGTAGTGTATGGGGCTTTGGAGACAAAACGGATGGCACTGTGATAGACTCCATCCAATTTGCTGAGTAGAGTGTTGGAAGCTATTTTGTAAATGACATCGCCGAAGTCAAGGATCGGTAGGATAGTCAGTTTTACGAGGGCATGTTTGGCAGCATGAGTGAAGGAGGCTTTGTTGCGAAATAGGAAGCTGATTCTAGATTTAACTTTTGGATTGGAGATTCTTAATGTGAGTCTGGAAGGAGAGTTTACAGTCTAACCAGACACCTAGGTATTTGTAGTTGTCCACATACTCTAGGTCAGACCCGTCGAGAGTAGTGATTCTAGTCGGGTGGGCGGGTGCCAGGAGCGTTCGATTGAAGAGCATGCATTTAGTTTTACTAGTGTTTAAGAGCAGTTGGAGGCTACTGAAGGAGTGTTGTATGGCATTGAAGCTTGTTTGGAGGTTTGTTAACACAGTGTCCAATGAAGGGCCAGATGTATACAAAATGGTGTCGTCTGCGTATAGGTGGATCTGAGAGTCACCAGCAGCAAGAGCGACATCATTGATATACACGGAGAAAAGAGTCGACCCAAGAATTGAACCCTGTGGCACCCCCATAGAGACTGCCATAGGTCCAGACAACAGGCCCTCCGATTTGACACATTGAACTCTATCTGAGAAGTAGTTGGTGAACCAGGCGAGGCAGTCATTTGAGAAACCAAGGCTATTTAGTCTGCCAATATTATGGCTAAATTTGTTTTCAGAATTGAACAAATAACACGTAGGCCTATGTCTATTATTTTAATATAATACCACCAGGATTTACAAAACCCATTTTTTATAGCATTTCCATAAATAATTAGTTGCACCTGAATTTGACCCTGAAAATATTACTATTATATTTTCCCATAAAGCTTTTAAGAAATTAACATAATGCGTGCAGTAATTTCATTTTAATTTTAGTAGCTAAATAAGGAGGTATATTAGTTCCGGCTTGGATTGGAATCTGTGCGTCGCAAGCAGTAAGAGATCTATGCAAGCAGGCAGCCTGCTGAAGTGCATCGGTCAACATTCCATACAGCAGTTGGGACAGAGCGCAAGTAGTCTACACAACAAAAGAGCTGGAAAACAAAGACAGTTTCTCAAAATGTACACAAAAAACATAGAAAATATTTGACTGCTGTGGTAGTCCCTGTTCTCTTGCAATCTTGTTTTACCTTTGTAAGTAAAGCAGCGGTTTGTTGGGGAGAAGTACATCAAGGAAATATGTTCTAAACAGATATCAAAATGGATTGTGGTCATTGTAGTTAATTACCACGTTTCTGAGTTGAACTAGGTTGAATATTTGCTTAATAAAACCTACAACTCCCGTTAGCCCAACGTCCCACAGTTCTTGACTTGATTTCTGACTTGAATGATTTGATTTCTCTAGAGAAGCAGTGCGTTGGGCTCACACACACAAAAAAGCTAAATGCAATTCAAGTAATTGAAGCGACGTCCGTTAATTAGTTGTTTAATACCCCCCCCCCCCCCCCCGAAATGCCGGTTAATCGCTCAGCACTAGTAGATTCTGACTTAAATATATTTTACTGTGAGTTACTGTTCTGTTGTGTCCTGCATGCCCACATATTGCCAATCGTTAATTTATTTTCTTATATTTTTATGCTTATAGTAAGTGTTATGAAAACTCAGGAGGTTGGTGTGTTGCGGGCCCTCTGGAATATCCTAAAATATGCCCCTACCTACAGTGGTGGAAAAGGACGCAAAGTATGAGCAAGTTGCTCTTTTTTGAAGACATCTCTAACGCTTCGAACACACCGACTGTGTTTTGCGTTTTGGTACAACAGAAGTACATTAATTTCCAATGGAACGCTGCGTTTTTTTTTTTACAGCATTGCGTTCCAGAGGCAGTTGTAGTACGTTCTGTGTGGTGCATACGTTGGATTTATCGAACTGGTAGCAGAAGGTGAATGTTGAACTTTTGTTGCACACATATCTAGATGATGCTGCATACTATTTTGCGCAAAACACAGTTGGTGTGTTCAAAGCATAAAGGTGGCTGCAGGGTTTACATGTGTAGATCTACCCGCTTGCATGTTCGTGGGTGTAGTCGTTTGTGTAGTGTATATCCACTAGCGGGCTTGGGGAGCCAGAGTAGAGGGGCAGAAGCACTCTTTTTTTGCTTTAGCTAGCGACCATATTTGAACTTCCGGATCCGGTGTTATATGCCTGTTTTTAACAAACAGTTGGTTCTAATCCTGAATGCTGATTGGTTAAAATCGCATTCCAGCCAGTGTCTATTCCACAAAATGATTCTCTTCACTGCAGATCCTTGATGAGGATCTACAGTGGGGAAAAAAAGTATTTAGTCAGCCACCAATTGTGCAAGTTCTCCCACTTAAAAAGATGAGAGAGGCCTGTAATTTTCATCATAGGTACACGTCAACTATGACAGACAAATTGAGGAAAGAAAATCCAGAAAATCACATTGTAGGATTTTTAATGAATTTATTTGCAAATGATGGTGGAAAATAAGTATTTGGTCACCTACAAACAAGCAAGATTTCTGGCTCTCACAGACCTGTAACTTCTTCTTTAAGAGGCTCCTCTGTCCTCCACTCGTTACCTGTATTAATGGCACCTGTTTCAACTTGTTATCAGTATAAAAGACACCTGTCCACAACCTCAAACAGTCACACTCCAAACTCCACTATGGCCAAGACCAAAGAGCTGTCAAAGGACACCAGAAACAAAATTGTAGACCTGCACCAGGCTGGGAAGACTGAATCTGCAATAGGTAAGCAGCTTGGTTTGAAGAAATCAACTGTGGGAGCAATTATTAGGAAATGGAAGACATACAAGACCACTGATAATCTCCCTTGATCTGGGGCTCCACGCAAGATCTCACCCGTGGGGTAAAAATGATCACAAGAACGGTGAGCAAAAATCCCAGAACCACACGGGGGGGGACCTAGTGAATGACCTGCAGAGAGCTGGGACCAAAGTAACAAAGCCTACCATCAGTAACACACTATGCCGCCAGGGGACTCAAATCCTGCAGTGCCAGACGTGTCCCCCTGCTTAAGCCAGTACATGTCCAGGCCCGTCTGAAGTTTGCTAGAGTGCATTTGGATGATCCAGAAGAGGATTGGGAGAATGTCATATGGTCAGATGAAACCAAAATATAACTTTTTGGTAAAAACTCAACTCGTCAGTGTTTGGAGGACAAAGAATGCTGAGTTGCATCCAAAGAACACCATACCTACTGTGAAGCATGGGGGTGGAAACATCATGCTTTGGGGCTGTTTTTCTGCAAAGGGACCAGGACGACTGATCCGTGTAAAGGAAAGAATGAATGGGGCCATGTATCGTGAGATTTTGAGTGAAAACCTCCTTCCATCAGCAAGGGCATTGAAAAGTGAACGTGGCTGGGTCTTTCAGCATGACAATGATCCCAAACACACCGCCGGGCAACGAAGGAGTGGCTTCGTGGGGAAGCATTTCAAGGTCCTGGAGTGGCCTAGCCAGTCTCCAGATCTCAACCCCATAGAACATCTTTGGAGGGAGTTGAAAGTCCGTGTTGCCCAGCGACAGCCCCAAAACATCACTGCTCTAGAGGAGATCTGCATGGAGGAATGGGCCAAAAAACCAGCAACAGTGTGTGAAAACCTTGTGAAGACTTACAGAAAACGTTTGACCTGTGTCATTGCCAACAAAGGGTATATAACAAAGTATTGAGAAACTTTTGTTATTGACCAAATACTTATTTTCCACCATAATTTGCAAATAAATTCATTAAAAATCCTACAATGTGATTTTCTGGATATTTTTCCCTCATTTTGTCTGTCATAGTTGACGTGTACCTATGATGAAAATTACAGGCCTCTCTCATCTTTTTAAGTGGGAGAACGTGCACAATTGGTGGCTGACTAAATACTTTTTTTCCCCACTGTACCTCATCACACCACTCTTATTAATCATTAATCAAATAAAACATTGGGCATTTATATACTGTGTCCCAGTCTTTTCTATGCATGTAATGGCTGTGGGTGAATTATGAAACAATTACTGTATGCAGATGTGCAAAAAATGGTGGTGTAGATTTGTTTTTGCCATTGCTTGATCTATTTCAAATGTAAGAATATGTTGCAGATTATGGTGACAATGGAAACAAATAGAAATGTAATGAACAATGTTTTCAATATGCAACTATCATCTGCAATACTTTTTACAGTACACTCTTAGAAAAAAAGGTGTCATCTAGAACCTAAAGGGGTTATTCGGCTGTCCCCATAGGAGAACCCTTTGAAGAACCCTTTTTGGTTCCAGGTAGGACCCTTTCCACAGAGGGTTCTACATGGAACCCAAAAGAGTTGTACGTGGAACCAAAAAGGGTTCTCTTATGGGGACAGCCGAATAACCCTTTTGGAACCCTTTTTTCTAAGATTGTTGATAATAACCTGTAGGCATGTGGTCATTACTAGGTTATGATGGTCTTAACTATGACCAGTAGGCTACATAATATAGTGTTCAGAATTATGACCAACTGGTGTCAGAAAAAGACATAAAAAATGTCATTTTCATCCAGTTTGCAACCAGAATAAGACATATCAAAATATATCATACTGAGGTCTTTTCAACCAGGTTTTTGCCCACTGGGGTCGTTCTCTCCTGTTTTCTCTTATGCACACTTTTTGGTTTATCACTAGTTACCACAGCCACAAAGTCAATATTTACATTTTTACATTTTAGTCATTTAGCAGACGCTCTTATCCAGAGCGATTTACAGTTAGTGAGTGCATACATTTTTCATACTGGATTGTCCATTATAGTAAAAATTCATAAAAACAAAAATGTACTTTTTGGTCCTAATTCAAGATTAGCGTTAGGCATAAGGTTAGAAGTGTGGTTAAGGTTAGGTTTAAAATAAGATTTTAAGAAGATAAATGTTTTAAATAGGCGGGGTTTAGCCATAATTGTGACTTTGTGGATGTGGTAACTAGTGACGACCCACTTATTGGCCCTTTGGACTTTCCATACTCGGCATTGAGAAGTAAAGTGAAACGTCTGCATGCATTTTACGACATTTCGCAGTGCATGTGATTTGCATATCAGGTCATGTAAAATGCCAACTCTAAAGTGCCAATGACTGCAGAAAATAGTCAGCCAGAGTCGTTATCAATCGGTAGTTTAGGTTGCTGTGTTTTTCTTGTTCTTTCTAAACCTGATCACACTGCGTCTGGTGTGGAGAGAGGAATAGCTAAGCAGACAGTGGGATAGATATGCAGTAGCAACAACAAGCCTTGGATCGTGTGAGATGATGGGCTTTTTATTTTCTTTCACTTTGAATCAAATATAACCAAAAGCTTCAATTGCTACCTGCAAAATCAGACAAAACTGTTGTGTGTATAGGAAAGCACAGCAGACTTCGTTGGTTTGTAACCTCTGGTTTTAACCGCACCCTTTCTGTTGGGATACAAAACACACATCAGAGAAAATGGCGGAACTTGAGAAGGAAGGACTGCCCCAAACAATGCAGGAGAACCGAGATGAAGAGGAGTCCCAATATACTGATGACTCTAAGCCGAGCAAGATTCAAGACGACGCATGTTTCGAGGAAAAGCTAATTGAAGAGGTCAGAAGGTACACCAATTTGTACAACACCTCATTGAAAGACTATAAAGACTTCACCATGACCAACAACAGCTGGAAGGAGATAGCTCAAACTCTGAGAGTAGAAGAACAAATTTGCAGGACGAAATGGAAGAACTTGAGAGACAGATATGTCAGACTGAGGAGGAAAATTAAGGGGAAGAGTGGGGATGCAGCATCAGGAATACAACCACAAATACTCACCACACTGTCCTGGTTGTCTGGCTTCATAAAACACAAGGAGACAGAGTCAAACTATCCAAAGGTAAAAATACAATTTCTACTGTCAATTAACTTTCTCTAGCCTAGATCACTACCCAGTGGGCAAAACCTGGTTGAAAAGACGTCACTATGATGTCTTTTTCTGGTCGCAAACTGGTTGAATGATTTTTTTTTTTACTGATCAGAGTATGACATATTTTATTGACCACCATAGGACCAGTTGGTCATAATTGTGACCTCTATCTGACCAGCTGGTAATAATTCTGACCACTATATTATGTGCTATATTATGTAGCCTACTGATCATAGTTAAGACATCATAACCTAGTAATGACCACCTGACTACAGCTTATTACCTACTGTAAAAAAGTATTTCAGAGGATAAAGTTGGATATTGAAAACATTGTTCATTACATTTATATTTGTTTCCATAGGCACCAATTAAAGTTTAATTCTGCAACATATTCTTACATTTTAAAATAGATCAAGAAATGGCAAACTAATCTATATTTTGTTGCATATCTGCAAACAGTAATTGTTTCATAATTCACCCACAGACATGCATAGAAAGACTGGGACACAGGGTATATAAAGGCCCATTGTTTTATTTTATTCATGAACAATAAGAGTGGTGTGATTTTTACATTTTAGTCATTTAGCAGACGCTCTTATCCAGAGTGACTTACAGTTAATGATGGGGTAGATCCTCATCAAGGACCTCTGAGCACAGAAGGTGATCTGAAGCGTAGTGGTCTTGAAGAGTGGTGTGATGGGTCAGATCTGCAGTGAAGAGAATCAGCGCGTTACAACTTTATCATTTTGAGATTTTAAAAGAACTAGAAAAGGACCTTCCTGAATAAACTTTGTGGACTCAGCTGGCTAAAAGTATTTCCATGGTACTAGTTAAAGAAGTTTGTGGCTGTTGTAGCTTAGTGAGGAAAAAAATAGCAACTTGTTCATATACATACTTTGCGTCCTACGGAGGTCAGGGGCATATTTTAGGACTTTCCAGAGGGCCTGCAACACATCAACCTCCTGAGTTTTCTGGCTTTTCATGACACCATAGTGCCCACAAAGCTCATCACCCTGGGACTAAACACCTCCCTTTGCAATTGGATCCTGGACTTCCTAACGGGCAGCCCCCAGGTGGTAAGGGTAGGCAACAACACATCTGCCACGCTGATCCTCAACACTGGGGCCCCTCAGGGGTGCGTGCTTAGTTCCCTCCTGTACTCCCTGTTCACCCACGACTGCGTGGCCAAGCACGACTCCAACACCATCTTTAAGTTTACTGACGAGTCAACAATGGTAGGCCTGATCACCGACAACGATGAGACAGCCTATAGGGAGGAGGTCAGAGACCTGGCAGTGTGGTGCAAGGACAACAACCTCTCCCTCAATGTGAGCAAGACAAAGGAGCTGATCGTGGACTACAGGAAAAGGAGGCCCGAACAGGCCCCCATTAACATTGACAGGGCTGTAGTGGTGCGGGTCGAGAGTTAAGTTCCTTGATGTCCACATCACCAACAAACTATCATGGTCCAAACACACCAAGACCATCGAAGAGGGCACGACAACACCTTTTCCCCCTCAGGAGACTGAAAAGATTTGGCATGGGTCCCAAGATCCTCAATAGGTTCTACAGTTGCACCATCGAGAGCATCCTGACCGGTTGCATCACCGCCTGGTATGGCAACTGCTTGGCATCCGACCGTAAGGCGCTACAGAGTGTAGTGTGTAGTGCGCAGTACGTCACTGGGGCCAAGCTTCCTGTCATCCAGGACCTATATACTAGGCGGTGTCAGAGGAAGGCCCAAAAAATTGTAAATGATCCAGTCACCCAAGTCATAGACTGTTCTCTCTGCTATCGCACGGCAAGCGGTACCGGAGCGCCAAGTCTAAGTCCAAAAGGCTCCTTAATAGCTTCTACCCCCAAGCCATAAGACTGCTGAACAATGAATCAAATGGCGACCCAGACTATTTACGTTGTTTTTACACTGCTGCTACTCACTGTTTATTATCTATGCATAGTCACTTTATCCCTACCTACATGTACAAATTACCTCGACTAACCTGTACCCCCGCACATTGACTCTGTACCGGTACCCCCTGTATATAGCCTCGTTATTATTTTATTGTTACTTTTTATTTTGTACTTTATTTTATTTAGTAAATATTTTCTTAACTCTATTTCTTGAGCTGCATTGTTGGATAAGGGCTTGTAAGTAAGCATTTTCACAGTAAGGTCTACACATTTACATTTACATTTTAGTCATTTAGCAGACGCTCTTATCCAGAGCGACTTACAGTTAGTGAGTGCATACTTTATTTTATTTTTCATACTGGCCCCCCATGGGAGTCGAACCCACAACCCTGGCGTTGCAAACTTCATGCTCTACCAACTGAGCTACATCCCTGCCGGCCATTCCCTCCCCTACCCTGGACGACGCTGAGACAATTGTGCATGGGTCTCCCGGTCGCGGCCGGCTACGACAGAGCCTGGATTCGAACCAGGATCTCTAGTGGCAAAGCTAGCACTGCGATGCAGTGCCTTAGACCACTGCGCCACTCGGAAGTACAAGATCGTACACCTGTTGTATTCGACGCATGTGACAAATAACATTTGATTTGATTTGACTTACTGTAAGCATGAACTCACTGAAGTCTGAGATTTCCCAGTTCCGAGTTTCCAGTTGTTTTGAACGCAGCAGAAGTCAATCTGGATTGACAGCATGGCCAATGTATTTAAACTTTTCTTAACTATGGTGTTACACGCCCTTTTTCGTGATATCCAATTGGTAGTTATGATCTTGTCACATAGCTGCAACTCCCCTACGGACAAGCGCGAAGGTCGAGAGCCAAGCCGTAATGCTTCTTGACACACTGCTCGCTAACCCGAAGCCAGCCGCACCAATGTGTCGGAGGACACGGTCAAACTGACGACCGAAGTCAACTTGCATTTGCCCGCCCGCCAGAAGGAGTCGCTAGAGCACGATGAGACAAGGACATCCGGCCAAATCCTCCCCTAACCCGGACAACGCTGAGGCCAATTGTGTGCCGCCTCATGGATCTCGGGTCACGGCGGCTGTGATACAGCCTGGGATCGAACCTGGGGCTGCAGTGGCGCCTTAGCAGTCATTGTTGAATTAGCGATTTCCAACTTGCAATGTTTGTCCAATGGCCGATGAGCACCGATACGTTTAATCTATTTGCCAGTAGATTGCCGACTTGATGCATGATGATGACTCCTTGTCTAGCTTGCTAGCTAAGATTTTGAAAGTTTGATGTTGACATGATCAGTCCAATCAAAGCTACGGTAGATATAACGTGATTTGACATCATTTTATCTGTGGCCAATGGCCTTGAGCCTTTTGGATGGGCACTTCTAATGTAAGTCTATGGCAGCACCCAAGGGGCTAGAATTGTCGAGCTCTACCCGTAGATTTTGCGGTGATGTAGTGTCCCCATGAGTGACAGAACACTGAGCTAATCAGGGCACAACTAGAGAATATCACCAACCCCTACGCTCCGTATTTTCTGCTGGCTGCCCCACCTCCTCAGAAAGCACTGAGCTAGGCTGAAACACCTGCATTTTGGAGCTGCCTTACTCAAGAAAGCAAAAAAGAGACCATGTTTGTATGCGGCTTTATTAGGGTAATGATTTATTATTTTTAAATTTTTTGCAAACTGATATGACACATTAATGCCAAAATAACATGCAGAACAGGCTCTGCCCCACCAGCCCTGAATGACGCTTCGCCACTGGTCATGTTTAAAAAAGATCTGAGCGGTCGATCTCGGCTTGTATTTTGACTGAGAAAAGGTTGGTGACCACTGGGGTAGAGAATCATTCTACCATCTAAACCACTGTGAAATATATTTTCCGTAACCAAAAATATTGTATTTTCAGCTGTTTGAAACTGTTATACAAAACTGAAAGTAAAAGACGCCAAAATGAAACTTAAGAACGGGAGCATGGAAATGGCGCACATAGAACAGATCTACCTCTTCTTAGACTTGCTTTCAATGAGAGTGACAGATCTATAACTCACATTTCTATTTGAATTTGATTGGGTCGACCAAAAAGTGACATATTGCAGCGTTAACAAAAAAATTCCAAATGCAAGCTTCATGAGTAAATGATACATTTCAAGCAATTTTGGCCTAACTGTTGCTTGATGCCTCATTGCTGGTGAGCTTGAAAAGTAAACGTTAAATATTTTTGATCACCAAACCATTTTTGGAGCTGCATATTTATTTGTTATGGCAATCCTTTTCCCCTACAAATTGACATTTGCGCTGCACCCGATCCAATAGATGTACAGCAAATCCGCAATCTGTTTGCTAGTTCACCGGACCTGTGCTGATTGAAAGTTTGCTGGTCCAATCAGAGGGCCGAGTGTGCATTTCAATAGCCAATCTGTTGCACGTTTTGTTGCTAGGGTAATCCACAGAGACTGTGCCACAAAATTAGTGAAAAAACATTACAAAACCTGGCCAGATAATTTCAAGTCCCAGGTCTTGAGGCTCCAAGTCAAGTCTAGAGTTACAGTGAGTGAAAAAAGTATTTGATCCCCTGCTGATTTTGTACGTTTGCCCACTGACAAAGACATGATCAGTCTATAATTTTAATGGTAGGTTTTTTTGAACAGTGAGAGACAGAATAACAACAACAAATCCAGAAAAACGCATGTCAAAAATGTTATAAATTTATTTGCATTTTAATGAGGGAAATAAGTATTTGACCCCCTCTCAATCAGAAAGATTTCTGGCTCCCAGGTGTCTTTTATACAGGTAACAAGCTGAGATTAGGAGCACACTCTTAAAGGGAGTGCTCCTAATCTCAACTTGTTACCTGTATAAAAGACACCTGTCCACAGAAGCAATCAATCAATCAGATTCCAAACTCTCCACCATGGCCAAGACCAAAGAGCTCTCCAAGGATGTCAGGGACAAGATTGTAGACCTACACAAGGCTGGAATGGGCTACAAGACCATCGCCAAGCAGCTTGGTGAGAAGGTGACAATAGTTGGTGCGATTATTCGCAAATGGAAGAAACACAAAATAACTATCAATCTCCCTCGGCCTGGGGCTCAATGCAAGATCTCACCTCGTGGAGTTGCAATGATCATGAGAACGGTGCGGAATCAGCCCAGAACTACACATGAGGATCTTGTCAATGATCTCAAGGCAGCAGGGACCATAGTCACCAAGAAAACAATTGGTAACACACTACGCCGTGAAGGACTGAAATCCTGCAGCGCCCATGAAGTCCCCCTGCTCAAGAAAGCACATATACATGCCCGTCTGAAGTTTGCCAATGAACATCTGAATGATTCAGAGGAGAACTGGGTGAAAGTGTTGTGGTCAGATGAGACCAAAATCGAGCTCTTTGGCATCAACTCAACTCGCCGTGTTTGGAGGAGGAGGAATGCTGCCTATGACCCCAAGAACACCATCCCCACCGTCAAACATTGAGGTGGAAACATTATGCTTTGGGGGTGTTTTTCTGCTAAGGGGACAGGACAACTTCACTGCATCAAAGGGACGATGGACGGGGCCATGTACCGTCAAATCTTGGGTGAGAACCTCCTTCCCTCAGCCAGGGCATTGAAAATGGGTCGTGAATGGGTATTCCAGCATGACAATGACCCAAAACACACGGCAAAGGCAACAAAGGAGTGGCTCAAGAAGAAGCACATTAAGGTCCTGGAGTGGCCTAGCCAGTCTCCAGACCTTAATCCCATAGAAAATCTGTGGAGGGAGCTGAAGGTTCGAGTTGCCAAACGTCAGGCTCGAAACCTTAATGACTTGGAGAAGATCTGCAAAGAGGAGTGGGACAAAATCCCTCCTGAGATGTGTGCAAACCTGGTGGCCAACTACAAGAAACGTCTGACCTCTGTGATTGCCAACAAGGGTTTTGCCACCAAGTACCAAGTCATGTTTTGCAGAGGGGTCAAATACTTATTTCCCTCATTAAAATGCAAATCAATTTATAACATTTTTGACATGTGTTTTTCTGGATTTTTTTGTTGTTATTATGTCTCTCACTGTTCAAATAAACCTACCATTAAAATTATAGACTGATCATGTCTGTCAGTGGGCAAACGTACAAAATCAGCAGGGGATCAAATACTTTTTTCCCTCACTGTGTTTTATATCAAGTCAAGTCACAAGTCATCAAATTTGTGACTCAAGTCAGACTCGAGTCCAAGTCATGTCACTAGAGTCCACAACTCTGGCTAGTACAAACCTAGCTCTTACCAAGCTGGTTAGTAGGAATCAATACACATTGAAGATCAGAGTATCAAAGAGGAAAAAAACATTTGACACATCTTACTGTAAATGACTATGGATTTAAGGAGGGATGGTTCAGCTCTCTCCTTTCACTGGGATGTGGCTGAATGGTCACTGGTAACTGAGTGGGTGGCCAAGCACTGCTGTAGAGGCCATGCATCAGGTCATTGACATGTTTCAGGAATTGTAAAGACGAATCATGATTAACCATTACCTAAGGTCTTCACTAGGTTAGTCAATGTACAGTTGAAGTCAGAAGTTTACATACACCTAGGTTGGAGTCATTAAAACTAGTTTTTCAACCACTCCACAAGTTTCTTGTTAACAAACTATATCTACTTTGTGCATGACACAAGTAATTTTCCAACAATTGTTTACAGACAGATTATTTCACTTATAATTCACTGTATCACAATTCCAGTGGGTCAGAAGTTTACATACACTACGTTGACTGTGCCCTTAAACAGCTTGGAAAATTCCAGAAAAAAATGTCATGGCTTTAGAAGCTTCTGATAGGCTAATTTACATCATTTGAGTCAATTGGGCGGCAGGTAGCTTAGTGGGTAAGAGCGTTGTGCCAGTAACTGAAAGGTCACTGGTTCTAATCCCTGAGCCGACTAGGTGAAAAATCTGTCGATGTGCCCTTAAGCAAGGCACTTAACCCTAATTGCTCATGTAAGTCACTCTGGATAAGAGCGTCTGCTAAATGACTAAAATGTCAAATGTAAATGTAATTGTAATTGGAGGTGTACCTGTGGATGTATTTCAAGGCCTACCTTCAAACTCGGTGCCTCTTTGCTTGACATCATGGGACAATTAAAAAAATCAGCCAAGACCTCCACAAGTCTGGTTCATCCTTGGGAGCAATTTCCAAATGCCTGAAGGTACCACATTCATCTGTACAAACAATAGTACACAAGTATAAACATCATGGGACCACGCAGCCGTCATACCGCTCAGGAAGGATACGCGTTCTGTCTCCTAGAGATGAACGTACTTTGGTGCGAAAAGTGCAAATCAATCCCAGAACAACAGCAAAGGACCTTGTGAATATGCTGGAGGAAACAGGTACAAAAGTATCTATATCCACAGTAAAACAAGTCCTATATCGACATAACCTGAAAGGCCGTGTAGTGTCTAAAAGACACACCTTTGCTGGTCCATGCTGTGATGATAAGGAATCCGCCGACACTGTACTCTGTTTATAAAGGTTTATTATAACAAAGGATACTCAGCATCGGAATTTGACAGACACCTGCAGATATCTGGGGACAGCAAGAGCCAAATTCTGTAATTCGCTATCCCAACTCCTATTGTTCAAGACATGGTTTTATATAATTTATGACGTAATATGGTGTGATTCTAAAAACCAATCCCTAGTCTTTTTCACATCTCTCCCCATATCATCTTTCCATGAACATTAGTAATGCTTTCCAGATGTTTTCAGCAGAGTAGAATACAGTTCATCTGTTGCACCATTTTGCCACATCAGCAAAATCTTAGAGCCAAGTTTCCTCTAACACACTTTCTGCAACGGTCAGCATATCCTAGACTCTAAGACACTACATATTTCCCCCCTTCGAGACTAATTAAGTCTCGAAAACAAAAAGAATAGGATTATGACAAATAACAATTCTTGTTCTTGAGTAACTTTAACAATAAACCAACATTTATGGAAAGTAAACACATGTTTATATAGACACATTTTTGTATGTAGTGTAAATACATTATTATGGAGTGTAAATAAATTGTTATGGAGTGTAAATAAATTGTTATGGAGTGTAAATAAATTGTTATGGAGTGTAAGAGCGAAAAACCTGTCTGGCAGCTTTCATTCCAAATATCCATCAGTCAGTCAAGACAGGAAAATTCTCTCACGGCCCCTCTGCCCTAGGCGACCACCTAAGTACTCCAGATCAATTTATACATCTTTATGAATACATTTTAAGCTATGATGCAATTGAATACATATGAAAACCCCAGCAAACAAAATACAATCAAAATGTCCACATACAGGCTGGTCGACCCATCGGACCCTCCTGTGGATTCTCTCTTTCCTTGCCTAGACCCCATATCCCTAAACTTCAACGAAATAAACAAAAACATCTGAGGTCCCCACATGTACCCAACAACAGAAAACTTTATACAGAAAAAATATAACACTGGAATGTAGTCCACTACACTTCATCTCCTCCACAGTGTCGACTTTCAATGCGACGTCGATGATGGAATCGGAACATTTCCACTCCTTCCTTGTTCCACTTCCTCCAGTCCATTCATATTGTCCATGTTTGAGTATTTGAGTCCCTCTACATATTCCCCCATATGCTTCTGGAAGAAAAGAAAATACCAAACAGTATCTTTTGCAAAACAACACATGCAAATTAAAACATCAATATCAGTAATAATATAAGAATGTATATATAAGATTATATCTAAAATGAATCACATTCTATTTCCCCCCTTTGATTCATAACAAAACACTAAATATCACAATAATATGTAAAGACGTGAAAAATGATCGGATAATTAAAATGGATATCTATCCATCAATACTCCATCTAGCCCTACTTGTTTATCTCCATCCAGTTCAGTAACAGCTAACAACGGCATCTGAGTGTTGTCCCCAGGCATCACAACTCCAACCCATCTCAATATCATAGCCTTCGCAAAAGTCAACAACAGAGTACAAAAACAAAACATTACACACAGCGCTATAAGAGCTGCTACTAAAATCTGAACTATCACTGCTCCCACTGGGCCCAACTGATCTTGCAACCAAGCCTTCGCTGACCATCCAGCTCCTTCGGATTGACCAAACGCATCCCTTATACTCTTCAATGCATCTATAACACTAGTGATATTATCGGATTTCCATCTATCACCACTAGTGTCACTACATTAACTCTCAGTCCCGACTCTAATCCCTCACTTTCAAACTGTGGATTATAAAAAATACATTTATAATCACCTTGATCCTCCTGCTGGGAATTGTACACATAGAGAGTACAATCACCCTCAATCTTCATTCTTCTCTTATCATTCAGCAACGCATACTTTCTCAATGCAACTGCTCCTAACAGATCTAAACTCCTGCCATGGTTGTCTTCCCACTGAACTCTAAATTTCCCTTCACCACTGTTCTCTCTCGTGCACTGGCATGGAAGCTGAGCTGACTTTCCTAGGGTTACTTCTACCCTAGTTTTCGTGACATTTTGGTCTGACTTTTCTCCTAGCTGGTCTGGGCCTACTTTGTCTAACTGAATCATCAGCTTCTCCTGTAACAGAGTTGCCCTTGGTGATCTCCGTGGTTTCACATTCCACTGAAATATTCCCTGTTGTGTCTGGGACGTATTGAAAATCAATGTCCCCAAATCTCTTTTCCTTCCCATCCATTGCAGAGTCATGTCTGGCATCATCAGAAGTGTACACATTATCATCAATGTTGTCCACAACATGAACAATCTCTCCTTCTGGGTGTTGACTCTGGATATTGTCAGGCATCTCTCCTTCCACCTGTTCTTCCCTATCGTCATCCTGCTCTCTTGAGCCTTCAACATCCTGTCTCTCTGTGCGTGGCACCACTTCTTCAGGCGCTTTAACGCAATGTGACAAATGATACCACGTTGAGATCCTTTAACCTGGACAGCTGTTCCAGTACTACGAACAACTTCAAATGGTCCCCTCACGACGTTCAGTTATACCACTTCCTTCTAAATACCTTCACGAACACCTTGTCCCCCGGTTGCACTGTACTCCTTTTTTGCTCATAAGCTTCTCCTGCACCTCTTCTTTTCTTTGCCTGTCAGAAACATATGTGGACAGCTTTTTATGAAAAATTGGCCAATATGTAACGTATGCTCTCATTTCATCTTCCAAGAGAGCCAAGCTTGGACCCTTTCCGCTTGTTCGCAAACAAGGCGTAGGCATCCTTCTTCCTGTGACCAGTTCATGGGGTGTCATACGTAGATCACGCAACTCACTTGAGCGACACACCATTAATGCTAAAGGAAGCGCCGCTATCCAGTTTAGACCCGTATGCTGGCAAATTTTGATAATGCGATTTTTCAAGACACCGTTCATTCTTTCACAAATCCCTTGACTTTGTGGGTGATAAACTGCTCCTGGACGTTGCTTAATTCCCAATTTTTGCAACGTCAATTTCACTGATTTATCCACAAATTCTTTCCCATTGTCTGAGGATATTCGGTCGGGAAATCCCCACCTGCTTATGACTTCTTTGCACAAGAACTTAGCAACCGACTGAGCATCTTTTCGCTTGGTTGGACAGGCCTCCGGCCATCGTGAAAATCTATCTACAACCACCAACATGTATCTTTTCCCATCAACTGGTTTTATCATATCAACAAAGTCGATAACCAACTCACGCATAGGACCTCTCGGTGTAGGAATGTAACCAATGATAACAGTCACACATTATTTTTCAGACAGATTATGCACCTACCTATTGACATAGTCAATCTATTCAAGAAAATATGGTTCCCAAAAACCATACTCCTTTGTGATCTTTATCCTAATCTCCCCTTTACAACATAAGCTAACCCATAGCTTCCTAAATCATCATGGTTTCTCCAAAACAATAATTGATTGCTACTCTAACGGTTTTTCTATTGTCTTCGAAACACTTGCTTTCGAAAGTCCTTCAATTTCTGGTTCAATCCCTTGGATTGCTTCATCTTTCAATGGATACTGATTCTTCCAAGGAGGTCTGGCTCCTCAACTTTCATCTCAATTGAGCTGATTTCACAAATCCAATATCAGTCCTACTTTGATATCTCAAACATTCTTGAATTTTTTCAACATCTCTTCTTCCATAGATTCTCAATTCATCTTCACACTTCAAACAGATTCATTTGTCTTCCGTACAGCTTATGACTCTCCTTGTCCTTGAGCCAAAATCATCATTTTCAGAAATTGCTGATCTTCACTCCAAGTCCTTCTCATAATTAATTGATTTGACATCGTGAGATGTGTAACCTCTTCAGGCTGAACACAGATAAAAGCCTTTCTGCTATCCATCATCACTTCCCATAGTCCATTGTTTATTTTCACTTCAATTGTTGAATCTTTTTCCCTAACTGGTGCTACCAGTTGAAAACTCCTTTCGGATCTTCTAGGCACCTCTAGAGTCCTTGCTCCTTATAGGGTTCACCTGGAGGACAGGTGATCTTCACTTGCTCCTGTATCTTCCTCTGAAATTCTTTCTTTCCAGAAACTATCTATGGGTATGAAACAATTTATACCACTTGTTGTGGCTGGTATAATTGCATTTGACCTTGTTCAGTTGAAACTGTAGCAGTGATTGTTGATTTGGTTCACACTGATTCTGCATAACCAATGCTTCTCTTCTCCTTCTCCACCAGTTGTATTTGATTGAGTTTTCTGAGAATTTCTTGGTCCTGTTCTTTCTGGTTGTGTTCCTTTTTCCGGTACAGATCCACTTGATGGGCTATATGATCTGTATAGACACCTTTTGTCATGCTCCCAAGTCCAACCACTTCTGCCAGTTTGCTCCTTACCGGTGAGGGCAGTCCCATCTGTAGTTTAGCTCTCAAGATTGACTGCTCAATTTGACTCACATCTGGATCATTTCCGGTAATATTTCTCCACACTTGATGAACTCTTGACACGTAGGCTCTCGGATTTTCTTGTTGTCCTAGTGGGTCAATCAGAATGTTGTCAGGATGCACATTTGTTGGAAACGTATCTCTCAGTGCTCTCCACAGCCGATTCCTGCTTGCAGCCAACAATTCAGGATCATTCACAGCAGTTCCCACATATCTATGAAGTCCAGCTCTCTGAAAAATTTCTTCCATGCCTGGAATCCCAAGGAGATTAGCCAAAAAGTCTCTTAATGTCTCCTATGGCAGACTGTGTTCCCACCGTAATTTCTTCCAACTTTGAAATCCAAGGATATGCTCCATCTTGAAGAGTAGGCAGCTTCTCAAGTATATCTGACATATCGGTGTTCTGCAAAGGCTTATATTCTAGGTTTTGTCCTCGAATGATCACCGGCATAATTTTCTTACTAGTGCCATCTTTCCTTGGCCTCAATGTATATTTATTCTCAGATTCTTGGGATTCTTTTCTCAGCAGCTTCTTTTTCTTTATCTTCAGCTTCTTCAGTCGTTCTTCCAGTTCTTTTACTTCTTCTAAATTATTGGCCTTATACAGGTATGATACGCATCGGTCTATATCTCTTTCTATTTCTTCTGTGTTAGTCATTGGAGGATAAAATCCTCTTGAATATGAAGCACCTTTAGTCTCCAAATCTTCATCGTTGTCTCCATCTTCATTTTCACCAGCACTCGAATCACTTGTATTCTTCTTCTTCCAACTTCCATCACCCCTTCTTTCCGCTCTGGCCAACCTCTGTCTGATGACAGGGTCATATCCACCCATGATCTCTTCTGAATCACTCTGATCATCATCATCATCATCATCGTCATCATCAAGTTCCATCCTCCTTGACCTCACTCTACCCTTAGTCTCCAGACATCTCGTTTTGTTCCTGCTTTTGGAGTTTGGATTCATCTTTATGGTCGTTTCTGCTTGTCCTCTCTCTATTATTTGTTCATCTTCATCTCTGATGCAATAGTCACCCTCCTGAATGATCACTGGAAGCTGAGGATAAACGTCCTTAAACTTGGCTTCTTTCTCATAAGGTGGGGGTGTTTTTGCTGAATCCATATATGAGAAAGGTGTATTGACTTCTGCAATCAGTTTTTCTGTCACCTTCACCTCTTTTGCCATTTTCTCTGCACCTCTGTCTCTCTTATCTTTTGTATCTTTTATCAGTTTTTGTCCTTCATTTTCAAAAAGCTTAAGAACACCCAGCTCTCTTTGTCTTTTTTCTTTACGACGTTTTCCTTTCTTCCCCTTCTTTTGATCTGCCTTATACGTGGATACAAGCACTTGCATTATCTTGATGACGTCTGGGTTAAGAGTGCCTTCCGCTGGCCATGGTTGTTCAATGTCAGGCCAACGTTTATTCCATTTTTCAGATAATTTTGCTATACCATTAACTAGAGGATTACTATTCTGTACTACATGAAGAGGAGTAATTGCTTTTGTAGTTTTGATGTCCTTTTTCCCCATTGTAATGACTATGTGATGTGTTTCCCTCGTTTCCCTCTTGTTTCCCTCCTTTTATTATTTTTTTTTTTTAAATTAAAAAATAATTAATCAATTAATCCAATCAATCAATTAACCAATTAAATCAATCAATCAATCAATCAAATAATCCAATCAATCAACTAATCAATCAAATCAACCAATCAATCAACTAATCAAATCAATCAACTAATTTAACCAATCAATCAACTAATCAACTAAATCAATCAATCAATTAATCAAATAATCCAATCAATCAACTAATCAATCAAATCAATCAATCAATTATTAAATCAATCAATTAATCAACTAATCCAATCAATCAACTAATCAATCAATTAATCCAATCAATCAACTAATCAATCAAATCAATCAATGAATTATTAATCAATCAATCAATCAATTACTAATGAAATCAATCAATCAACTAATCCAATCAATCAATTAATCAATCAAATCAATCAATCAACTAATTTAACCAATCAATCAACTAATCAATCACTAATCAAATCAATCAATCAAATCAATCAATTAATCAAGTAATCAAATCAATCAATGAATTACTAATTATTCTGTGAATTTTATTTTACCAAATTATTGATTAGTGGCAATCTTACCACATCCGATGAGGAAGAGTAAAGGAAAGTAGTCAACTCCAGAGCAATTCAAGAATAAAAGACCTGTACCAGCAGCACTACCCAATTGCTTAATAAGCAATTAATTACCTTAATTTTACAGAATAATGTCAATGCTGGATTTCCAACACAACTCTAATCAAAACAAGTCATTGACAAAAACTCTAATGTGCAATTATCAATTACATCAATTCATCAGTCTGTTGCCAAGTTCCTGCGAAATGGTCACAACATGAAATATCAATTAAATCCTGTAAGGGAAAGTAGGTTTTGTGGATAAGAACAGTACTGGCCTTAATTTGGCTGGGTGGTTGTCATCGATGCCAGCTGATGTTAGCACCTCCTCTCTCTCTCTCTCTGTCTCCTCCTTCTCGTCTCTCGTATGACAGAAGGACAAAAGAACAAGCAAGAATTATTAATTTAGTTCATCATTATTTATATATATATATATATATTTTTCTTTCACATTCACACTAAGAAATAAGCAAACAGCTTAACTCAGGAATATTATAAATAGCTCAATAACATTTTATTTTATTCATTTATTTTATTATTATTATTTTTAATCCGTCAATATATCTCTCATTCACCAACTCAACCGATTATCAACCAAACAGTTTTACAGTCAAGCAACAGTTAATTCAAGAGAACATTTCACTTGTGTGCAAAATTCCCCTCCCTTTTTCTTTTTGTCTGCACTGAAACTGACTCTCCCAACAATTCAGTGCAGGGGAGTGGCTAAACTCATAAAATCCTACGCGTGCGCAGTTCAGTCACCAATGTGATTTCAGAGTGAAAGGAGCTATAGAGTAGACAGACCCGCTGTCGCTCCGTTCTCTCCTCCCATAGACAATAACAAGACTCCACAGAACTCACAAATGAACACGAAACACACAGAACACAGAACCCACTTCCAAGTTATGTTATCTTTCACTTATCCTAATTTGCAGATTGATAGTTATGCTGTTATCAATTACAAAACATCTCTATACACTCTTAAAAAGTCCTCCCTGTAGGGTCATGTTATTCTAATAGTTAATGAACATTCTCTTTTTATAGAGGCTCATAAGATTTTGACCTCAACTACCATATTTCCTTACAAAAGAGTAAAAATCCCTGTTGTCAGAGCCTTAGTCGACACACAGCTGGAAGTAATCAGAGACGCAGCCCCCCTTTTTTCTCTGGTTCACACAAACAGACAGAGAGACATTGTCTCACACACACACAGACACAGAGACATACAGGATTAATTTATACAAAGCATGCTTATCGCCGTTCCTATTGTCTTTTATATTCCTTTTGCTAAATTTCTGCTACCTTCAGGTTTTAGACATTCAAAAGAGAGGATTACGTCAGACAAACATTTCGTCAAACAGATGTCTGATCGGTAAACTTACAATTGAATATATTGCCTTAAACCAGCAGTTCCCAGAACTGACTTGAGAGTTAATCTAATAACTATCAAGATTTATGGCCATCATATTGATGCCTTGTTTTCAAGGGCTTCCTTAAATTAACGGCGTCCTAAAGTATACTGTCTTCTATTCCTTCATGCCTTTCCTGGACACTCTCTCACACTTTTTCCAAGGCAAAATATGTGTCCTATTGGTGTGCCCTATAGACACTCCCCACTTTTTGCGTTGTTCTCAACGCAAACTAATTTAGAAAATTTAGAACGGAATTCCCATCACACAGCAAAAAAACAGCAAAACGCACGCACAGATTCTTTGACGGTACATCTTGAACACACACACTCCCTGGACTCACAAAACGGCCAGCGCCCAATATTAGTGAAAAAAGCTCACCTTTTTTTGCCGGCTTCTTGAGCGGGAGTCACTTTGTAGCCCAGGAATGGAATGTTGAGAAAAGACGTAGCACGACCCAAAAAGAATAAAAATAAAACTACCTCGTCGCCATTAAATGTAGTGTCTAAAAGACACACCTTTGCTGGTCCATGCTGTGATGATAAGGAATCCGCCGACACTGTACTCTGTTTATAAAGGTTTATTATAACAAAGGATACTCAGCATCGGAATTTGACAGACACCTGCAGATATCTGGGGACAGCAAGAGCCAAATTCTGTAATTCGCTATCCCAACTCCTATTGTTCAAGACATGGTTTTATATAATTTATGACGTAATATGGTGTGATTCTAAAAACCAATCTTTCCATGAACATTAGTAATGCTTTCCAGATGTTTTCAGCAGAGTAGAATACAGTTCATCTGTTGCACCATTTTGCCACATCAGCAAAATCTTAGAGCCAAGTTTCCTCTAACACACTTTCTGCAACGGTCAGCATATCCTAGACTCTAAGACACTACAGCCGCTCAGCAAGGAAGAAGCCACTGCTCCAAAACTGCCATAAATAAGCCAGACTACGGTTTGCAACTTCACATGGGGACAAAGATCGTACTTTTTGGAGAAATGTCCTCTGGTCTGATGAAACAAAAATAGAACTGTTTGGCCATAATGACCATCGTTATGTTTGGAGGAAAAAGGGGGAAGCATGCAAGCCGAAGCACACCATCTCAGCCGTGAAGCACGGGGGTGGCAGCATCATGCTGTGGGGGTGCTTTGCTGCAGGAGGGACTGGTGCACTTCACAAAATAGATGGCGTCATGAGGAAGGAAAATTATGTGGGTATATTGAAGCAACATCTCAAGACATCAGTCAGGAAGTTAAAGCTTGGTCGCAAATGGGTCTTCCAAATGGACAATGACCCCAAGCATACTTCCAAAGTTGTGGCAAAATGGCTTAAGGACAACAAAGTCATGGTATTGGAGTGGCCATCACAAAGCCCTGACCTCAATCCTATAGAACATTTGTGGGCAGAACTGCAAAAGCGTGTGCGAGCAAGGAGGCCTACAAACCTGACTCAGTTACACCAGCTGTCAGGAGGAATGGGCCAAAATTCACCCAACTTATTGTGGGAAGCTTGTGGAAGGCTACCCGAAACGTTTGACCCAAGTTAAACAATTTAAAGGCAATGCTACCAAATACTAATTGAGTGTATGTAAACTTCTGACCCACTGGGAATGTGGTGAAAGAAATAAAAGCTGAAATAAATCACTCTACTATTATTCTGACATTTCACATTCTTAAAATAAAGTGGTGATCCTAACTGACCTAAGCAGGGAATTTTTACTAGGATTAAATGTCAGGAATGTACTGAGTTGAAATGTACTTGGCTAAGGTGTATGTAAACTTCCGACTTCAACTGTACATGCTAGGCTAAGTCTATGTTGCCCCTCAGCCAGGCAGACCGAGAGAGAGACGGCAAAACATTTTTCAATTTCTTTGTCAGCAGGCTGGATACATTCTGTTCTCTACCCTTCGTTCCCCCTTCTATCCAAGCAAAAACTGAGAATCAAGAATTGATAAGTGCAGTTGAGGTAACATTAGAATTAATGTTGTGGGGAGCAGGGATAGGCAAAATGTATTGTGTTGTCAAATACAAAATACACAAGAATCCCTGATGAATAAAGAAAAACTTCCCATCTATATTGGGGGTACACGTTTCACGAATTAGGCTAGCTGACAATGTCACACACACACACACACAATCAATGTTTCTTATATGTATATTCATCAACCATCTCTCTGTCACTCACACACACACACACACACACAGCTAGCATGACACAATGTTGACATCATGACAATCTTTTCTATAAGTTATTGTGATCATCATATCTCTCTCACACAGAACACACACACGCAAATACACAGCTAGCATGACAACGTTGACATGACAATGTTTTCTAAAGTTATTGTGATCATCTCTCTCTCACACACGCACAGAGAACATACACGTTTACTGTCATTAACTAAACAGATGTCAAAATGTTAGCTAGTTAGCTACAACCAATGGCTACAACAGGTCATAATAAGTTAGCTAACCTTAGCTAGCTAGCAAATATTTCCTTGATGTTCTTCTCCCCAACAAACTGCCGCTTTACTTACCAAAGTAAAACAAGAATGCAGGAGAGCAAGGACTACCACTTAGCAGTCAAATCATTGACATTTGTTTGGGTAAATTTCGAGAAACTGTCGTTGTTTTCCTGCTGTGTTGTTGTGTAGCCTACCGGGCGCTCTGTCCCACTAGCCATATGGAATGTTGACGCTTGAACGATACAGGCTGCCTGCACGCAGAGATTCCAATCCAAGTTTTAGCTGGAACTGATATGCCTTACTTGTCTACTAAAATACAATTACTGCATGCATTATGTTGTTTGATTAAAAGCTTTAAGGGAAAATATTATAGTCATATTTTCAAGGTAAAATGAAGGTGCAATAATTTTTTATTATTTATTGATGGAAATAAATGCGATAAGAAATAGGGTTTTGTAAATCCTGGTGGATTTTAGTAGGATATTGAAATAAAAGACATAGTCCTATGTTATATTTGTTAAATTCTGAAAACAAATTTAGTTAGTCATAATAGAACATCAGAATTCAGTGGAACAGAAGGAAATGTGCAGCACAATAATCAGTGCAATTAGCTAACACACAGCAAGCTACCGGGTATAATTAATTAAACAACCATTATTTAATTGTACTGCAGTTCTACTGCATTTTAACCACAGTGTATTTCTGTGAGGGTATCCTGTATTATTGTGGATGTTTATCTTACATGCTGGTAGCCTAGAACAATTGTTATGGAAGTGAATGTGCACTTTTCAATTGGTTGGACTGCGACTATGAAGAACACTGTAGTAAAAGCAAAAGCATTTATGGCATTGGAGATTCTCTAAATTAGGGTCTCTGATAGCTATAGGACCGCAGAGACTGTCACAATTGTTTGCTTTTAATGACCTAGCAAATTAGATGACATGGAGGTGAAATATATAAAAAAATTCTGTTTATTTAAAATTGGTATTTCATCACCTGCTGAATAAAAGCCTCAAATGGCCCTACTCCTGAAAAGATTAATCGGGCCGGATAAGCTGAAGTGGACTCGCCCCGAGTTCCATTAGCCGGAGCCACAAACACTATGCACTTGTTTATATATACTGAACAAAAATATAAACACAACATGCAACAATTTCAAAGATTCTACTGAGTTACAGTTCATATAAAGAAATCAGTCAATTTAAGTAAATTCATTGGGCCCTAATCTATGGATTTCACTTGACTGGGAATACAGATATGCATCTGTTGGTCACAGATACCTTAAAAAAAAGGATATTGGCGGGAACTGGAACACACTGTTGTACACGTCGATCCAGAGCATCCCAAACATCCTCAATGGGTGACATGTCTGGTGAGTATGCAGGCCATGGAAGAACTGGGACTTTTTTCAGCTTTCAGGAATTGTGTACAGATCCTTGCGACATTGGGCCGTGCATTATCATGCTGAAACATGAGGTGATGGTGGCGGATGAATGGCACGACAATGGACCTCAGGATCTCGTCACGGTATCTCTATGCATTCAAATTGCCATCAATAAAATGCAATTGTGTTGTTGTCCGTAGCTTATGCCTGCCTGCCCATACCATAACCACACCGCCTCCATGGGGCACTCTCTTCACAACGTTGACATCAGCAAACCGCTTGCCCTCACGACTCCATACACATGGTCTGCGGTTGTGAGGCCGGTTGGATGTTTTGCCAAATGCTCTAAAACGACATTGGAGGTGGCTTAGAGAAATTAACATTAAATTCTCTAGCAACAGCTCTGGTGGACATTCCTGCAGTCAGCATGCCAATTGCATTCTCCCTCAAAACTTGAGAAATCTGTGGCATTGTGTTGTGTGACAAAACTGCACATTTTAGAGTGGCCTTTTATTGACCCCAGATCAAGGTGCACCTGTGTAATGATCATGCTGTTTAATCAGTTTATTGATATGCCACACCTGTCAAGTGGATGGATTATCTTGGCAGGAGAAATGTTCACAAATGATGTTGGCTATCTGCACTAATGTTGCTATTTTGTAGAAAGCCCTTGTTGATACTAGCCAGATGGCCACAGCTAGATAACTACCTAGCAAGATGGAAATAAACAATTTAATTAATTCTCCATAATCCCATACTGCCAGTGCCAGCCCATAGCTAGCTAGCTAATGTTAGCATATTCGCTAGCTAGCACAACATAGCTAAGGACACTGCACTAACTCGGCAGCTAACACAGGCAGCTGTATCATGGAAACTAGCTAATCCGTAGTGATTTAATTATAATGTCAATACTAGCTACAGTAGTGATCTAGCTTGAAGGAAGTATTTAATGTTGTCTGCATTGTGTCTGTGCGCTAGCAACCATCCCATAGCATACATTGCATATGAAGTGTGACTGGCTCATCCGTGAATGTACGGAGACAATTCCCTATTTTTTTCCCTTTTTGTTGTCTCTCCTGTTGGTCCCCCAAGTGGGGGTTCATGCTTTCTGATTGGGTTAAAGTCAAGTTGTTGGCCACTGACGAGTATTGTGATTCTACAAGTAGGAACGATAGGTTTGCCGCTACAGGGTTGGCACGCAGCAGGTACCGCTACTGTTCTAGCAAGAGAAGGCCTCCCTCTGTGATAAATACCTATTGGCAGTCTATTGGCAGTGAGATTCTCGGTGTTTCATGCTTTGGATAACTGGTCAGTAGATCAATCTGATTTAAACAAAAAAACAGATATTAACCAACATAATAAGTTATATTATCTATTACAAAATTAATGTTGTTTTAGAGAACTGACGATACTAGTTAGGCCTACTAGTAATTCTGCTATTTTAAATGTATTTCCAGGCAGAGGAGATGGACACCCCAGAAGACCTGCAAGAAGACAACCTGATCGAGCAGGAACACTTCCACAGTTCTAATAATGAGAAGCAAGATGGACATTTGGCAGTTAGGAGGAATGTAATATTAGAACGAACTAAATTCAACCAAAGACAACAAGAAGCAGGAGAGACAGCTGATGATTTTATCACTGCACTTCATTGTTTGTCAGAACATTGCAGTTATGGAGCTCTGCTCAGTGAGATGATAAGAGACAGACTAGTTGCAGGCTTACGTGACAGAAGACTGTCCAAGCAATTACAAATGGACCCAGAACTAACACTGGATAAAGCTGTCGCACGCATTCGTCAAACTGAACTTGTGGAAAAGCAACAGGACCTGCCCGAGAATACCTTCAAAGCTGCCAGCAGCGTGGCAAATATAGACAGTGTGCTTTCATATAGCAAACATCCATGCCCAGCCAATACCCAGTGCCAATCAGAGAAGAAGAATCAAAACTCAGAAAGACCACAACAACCCCAAACAACGCAGGACAATGCAGAAGAGCCCCTAGATACTGATGACTTCATTGAGGATTTCAGTCCTGGAGGAGAAAAGCCTCACTACTGCGCCTACTGCGGTAGGAGCTTTCAAAAAGTGAGGGATCTTATAAGACACCAGCGAACACATACTGGAGAGAAGCCTCACCACTGCCCTGATTGCGACAGAAGTTTTGCTCGATTAGATAAGCTAAAGATCCACCAAGAAATACATATAGGAGTGAAACCTCACCGCTGCCCTGATTGCGACAGAAGTTTTGCTCGATTAGATAAGCTTAAGTCACACCAAAAAATACATGCGAAAGACAAACGTATTTTTCATTCCTCTGACTGTGTGAAAAGCTTTGTCCTTTTGGAGAAGCTTGAAAAACACCAGCTGGAGAATACCTTCAAAGCCACCAGCAGTGCAGCCAATGTAGACCGTGTGCTCACACAGCAGAGAACATTCAACAAAGTCAAAGAGAGTAAAAGGCAGCAGAGTAAAATACGAGCTAGAGCTCCAGGAAAGGGAACACCATCACATAGCAAAACAATGCAGGAGAAGGAAGAGGAGCCCCTAGATACTGATGACTCTGATGAGTGGATCGACGGTTTCAGTCCTGGAGGAGAGAAGCCTCACTACTGCTTTGACTGCGGTAAGAGCTTTAGAAAAGTGTGGGATCTTATAAGACACCAGCGAACACATACAGGAGAGAAGCCTCACCACTGCCCTGTTTGTGAGAAAAGTTTTGCTCGATTAGATAAACTAAAATTACACCAAGAAATACATACAGGAGTAAAGCCTCACCACTGCCCTGATTGTGAGAAAAGTTTTGCTCGATTATATAAGCTTAAGTTACATAAAAACATGCATATGAAGAAGGAATGTAATTTCCACTGCTCTGACTGTGTGAAAAGCTTTGTCCGATTGAAGCAGCTTGAAAAACATCAGCTAAGACACAAGAAAAGTGTTGAAAGACACACAACACATTTGAGCAAAATAAAAACATTTCTCTGCACAATATGCGGGAAGGAGTGTCGCAACATGAAAATACACATGCGAGTACACACTGGAGAGACACCGTATCACTGCACTGAATGCGGGAAGAGTTTTTCATATACACAATCGTATCAAAGACATATACTAACACATAATACCTCTGGAGAAAGAGCAACCTATCCTTGTTTGGAATGTGGAAAGACTTTTACTCGCAGAGATGGCATGGCGAGACACATGAGGAGGATTCATACTGGAGAGAGAAATCATCAGTGCAGAGACTGTGGAAAACTATTCTTTCGAAAAGAGACACTGAAGAGACACATGCTAGTTCACACTGGAGAGAAACCATACCAGTGCTCTGTCTGTGGGCAACCCTTCTCCCAAGATGGAGACAGAAAACGTCACGAGAAGAGGCACTACTCTGGTGTCTCAGATTTCCTCAATCTATAATGCAGAAGTGGTGTTTGTTATTGCAGGAACCCACCCAATCATTATGAAATGGCAATCTAATAATCTGTTAACTACAATGTTGGTGGCCTGGAATTGCCACCACAGACTGTAGAAGAGACACACAGACAGACTGTTGCTGATACACAGCAAGACTGAGTATTACTGTCTTCGTAGCAGTATTTTTTTTTCAAAAGTCGGTTATTTAAAATCAAGGATTGGAACCGGTTCAGGGAACAGAACCAAAAACCGGAAAATAACCAAATTATTTGAGCAACCCAAACCGAAAACAAAAGTAATCTATACTGTTCCTGGAAGAGAACCATTATTTTAAAAGCATGGGAACCGGTTAATAACATTATTTTACGTTCCGGCATTTTTTTCCAGTGCCACAAAAATCGCAAACAAAGTGCATATGCAAAGCCCTTACTCTGTCACTCAGAAACGTATTCCAGCGTCTGCCTGCCAGCTGGAAATCTTTGCCAGTGGGTGTGTGTAGTATACCTGCCCCTCCCCTCTGAAGCATAGGTTACTGTAGCCTACTGATGACGTTACAAGCATAATTCAGAAAATAGGGAGAGCTGTTTAATTAAAGAATGGATTGATTTATTCAATTGGTCGGAACAGTAAAAAAAAAAAAAGATTATGTTCAGAATGAAACGATTGGAAAATAATTTCGGTTCCAACCCATGTTTTTAAATACATTTAAAAAAAAATCTATTTGAATATTTTGTTTCAAAAAAGCATATTACAGTATAGTATACTATCAATAGCAGTCATTGTTGAATGATGGGAATTCCCCATTGGTGGTTCACAGTTAGTTCATATTGTATTAATGTGTATATTGGTTTGATTATCAATGAAAGGTTCACAGCTTCAGTGAGTGTGTACATTTGTCTGAAATTTTCTGAATTCAGGGTGAGTCGTCAGGCAACCCAATACCATAATTAGTTAGGCTTTTAAACAGACACTAGATGGAGTAGATGTTAACATTTATGTTTTTATTAAAAGACACTGAACACAAGTGTTTTTCTGTTGTGCATTAGAAAAAATTAGATTTCAGTCATGGAGGTGCGTTTCCTGACTGATTCCACGTTGCATAATGATATGTCTCCCATGAGAGACACTGTAGACGCCGGAAGCCTACTTCACTTCTTCAAAATCCCCAGGATGAATCTAAGATAACTCAAGAAATCTGTAATTAATTTTGACATTTTTGCCGAGGATTTTACATCTAACTAAGGTGTTTGGTGCAGTATTTCTCAAGTTACAAAATGTGCGACGTGTTGTCTTATGTAAACAAAGTTGGAGCTGCTTGGCAGGTCTGTCTCACTGTCTATGCTATTGGATAGAGAGCAATCGCCGTAGCTTTTCACCCCATATTAGTGGGCAAATAGACATCCTCAAATCAAAACCCAACCTTCAATTACCCTTGTGATGCACGGATGTTCCAAACTCCGTTTTAGGCAAGACTGACTGACCAAAACTATCCTATTTACACTTTGTAGTCAATTTTGACATCAGAGTAACTGTTTCTGACTAATATTGATGCCACACAGGCTGTTTTCAAAGGGGTTAGTTGCTTTTTAAAGGCAGCCGGTTTTTAACATCTACCACATCTAGTGTCTGTTATAAAAAAGCCTAACTAATTATGGTATTGGGTATGCAATGAATTTTCTAAATCTGACATACTATAAAGCCTACTATTTAGAACACAAGTACGGGTATTCGGACACTTCCAGTAAGCGGAAGGCCGACCGGGGTACTGCAGGCTGGTAGTAGCAACTCAATTATCCTCCATTTATTTTGTGCGATTTTAAAATAATCTGTTCAAGAACATAACGTTACATCTGATGTAATAGAAGCTTTCTATACTTGGCATTCAGACATAAAGTGAAAATGTCTGCAAGCACTTTACAACATTAACATGCATGTGATTTGCATATCCGATAATGTTTATTATATCTTGGTCACCACCACACAGTTGCACACACACACCATAGAAGTATTTTTGTGCATAGGATGGACTTGTGGTTCTGAAAGGTAAGAACAAATATACAATGTTGTAAGCTATGCAATAGGAATATCTACACAGGAAAGAATGGCATAGCATCTATACAGGGATATTCACATAACAGCATAAATACAGTATTTACAGCAGTATATGTATAAATATCTCGCAGAGAGCGAGATAACTAATTACTTAAGACAGGTGAGATTTATGGCACTCTCTGGTGGAGCTCTGATCTGTGTCTGGTGCCACAGAGGACAGTCTGAAACTTGGCCATGGCTTAACAGTAGCGCGAACTATGAAAACGCAGCGGTAAAGTGCGCATTCATGCTATAGGAATTAACCATATCTAAACAATAACATCTACTGCAAAACACATGCATTCAATGACATACAGGCACTTATAAACGACACGGATTATCTGAAATGTATATAAACTGTAGCAGTACTATACAGCTACAGATGTAACAATGTAATTAGGCCACAGGAGGTTGGTGGCATCTTAATTGGGGAGGACAGGCTTGTGGTAATGGCTGGAGCGGAATCAGTGGAATGGTATCAAATAAATCAAACATGGTTTCCATGTGTTTGATGCCATTCCATTTGCGCCATTGCAGACATTATGAGCCGTCCTCCCCTCAGCAGCCTCCACCTTAGGCCTAAGGTAATTGCTTTCAGTCAATCACCATTGCAGCATTAACCCTCTGGCCAATAAACCCCACCACTCACTTATTGGATGCACGAACAATCTTCCTCAAACACACTGATAACTTGGTGGGCAGACAAATTTGCGTCTTCATCTGCCGACAACGATAGCCACTCCACAGAGAGATATTTCACCGGATGTATAAATGTGAAGCATCCGCTTGGGTTTCCACTCACTACCAAATATGGTAGTGAGAGGAAGCCCAGTGGCCGGCTGTGGGAGAAGATTGAACTAGATGGATTTTGGCCTTAGTTCTGCTAATTTTCTCATCGATGAAACATTTGATCTCAATACCATTTTCTGTTCCCAAAACTAAAATATGTTACGAACAGAGTGGACTACGTTTAGTAGACTTTACCCTTTGACAAAGTAAAAAAAAAATTAGCGTTGTTTAGAAGGAGTGCAAAGGCGAATTGAGTTAACACACACGCGCACTTCACGTTCACTAACGGAAATATGCGCATGTATGCTAGAACGCGCCAATAGGATCTCGCTAGCTCGTGCTTGGCTCTGCCCACCTCCTTGCTTGTTCAGCCCACTATGACTCATTTGTTCCTGTTTGAAACGACGGGCTTTGGTCTATCTTGGTTTAGTTATAAAAGCTTTGGCCACTCTGACCTGGAGTGGGAGGGGTCAGAGTCCAAATGTGCATTCGACCACTCTGATTGGTGGAAACCAGGAAGCCGTGATAGCTGAGACGAGAAATCACCCTAACTGGACTTTTGGGAAAGTCACACGCACAGGCATGGCCTTTTTATTTTCTTTCACTTCAACCAAATCTAACCAAAAGCTTCAATTGCTATCAGCAAAAGCAGACAAAACTGTTGTGTATAGAATAGTACTGCAGACTTCTTTGGTTTGCAGCCTCTGGTTTTACCCGCACTCCCTTCCGTTGGGATACAAAAGACACACAGAAAATGGCGGAATTTGAGGACGAAGGACTGCCCAAAAAAATGCAGGAGAACTGAGACGAAGAGGAGCTCAAAGAAGATATTGATGACTCCTATGCCAAATAGGATGCAAGATGTTGCAAGTTCTGAAGAAAAGCTAATTGAAGAGGTTAGAAGGTACACAAATGTGTACAACACCTAATTGAAAGACTATAAAGACTTCACCATGACCAACAACAGCTGGAAGGAGATAGGATAGCCCAAACTCTGAGAGTAGAAGAACACATTTGCAGGAAGAAATAGAAGACATTGAGAGAGACGTTAGACTGAGGAGGAAAATGAAGGGGAAGAGTGGGGATGCAGCATCAGGAATACAACCACAAATACTCACCACACTGTCCTGGTTGTCTGGGTTCATAAAACACAATGAGACAGAGTCAAACTATCCAAAGGTAAAGACCACTTCTACTGTAAATAAACTTCTCTAGCCTAGATCACTACCCAGTGGACAAAACCTGGTTGAAAATACTTCAATATTACTATTTTTATGACGTCTTATTCTGGTCGCAAACTGGTTGAAAATGAAGGTTTTACATATTTTTACTGACCAGAATCACGTCTTTTTCTGACCACTATATGACCAGTTGGTCATAATTCTGACTGATCTGACCAGCTGGTAATAATTCTGACCACTATATTATGTGCTATATTATGTAGCCTACTGGTCATAGTTAAGACCATCATAACCTGGTAATGACCACCTGACTACAGCTTATTACCTTCTGTAAAAAGAATTGCTGAGGATGAAGTTGGATATTGAAAACGTTAATTACATTTCTATTTGTTTCCAAGGGCACCAATTCAAGTTGAAATCTGCAACATATTCTTACATTTAAAATAGATCAACCAATGGCAAAAACAAATCTGAGCACAGAAGGTGATCTGGAGCGTAGTGGTCTTCTTGAAGAGTGGTGTGATGGGTCAGATCTGCAGTGAAGAGAATCAGCGCATTACAACTTTATCATTTTGAGATTTTAAAAGAACTAGAGAAGGACATTCCTGAATAAACTTTGTAGACTCAGCTGGCTAACGGTATTTATTTTCATGCTACTAGTTGAACAAGTTTGTGGCAGTTATAGCTTAGAGATGTCTTTAAAAGAGCAACTTGCTCATATACATACTTTGCGTCCCCCTCCACCACGGAGGTCAGGGGCATATTTTAGGACATTCCAGAGGGATCGCAACACATTAGCCTCCTGAGATTTCTGGCTTTTCATGACAATTGAAGAAAATGACTACTTCATGAAGCTGGTTGAGAGAATGCCAAGAGTGTGCAAGAGGGTGGCTTCTTTGAAGAATCTCAAATATAAAATATATTTTGATTTGTTTAACACTGTTTTGGTTACTACATGATTCCATATGTGTTATTTCATAGTTCGGATGTCTTCACTATTATTCTACAATGTAGAAAATAGTAAAAATTAGTAGGTGTGTCCAAACTTTTGACTGGTACTGTACATGCTGGTAGCCTAGAACAAATGTTATGGAAGTGAATATGCATTTCAATTGGTTGGACTTTAACTACGAAAAACACTGTGGTAAAAGCAGTAATAGCATCAGAGATTCTCTAAATTAGGGACCATCTCTGATAGCTATAGGTCTCAAACGGAATAGGCCAGAGCCCAGTGTGTTGACAGGGTACAGTATGCCACGAGACCCTAACCCGCTTTGGTGCACTCTGCCAACTGTGCTAAGCTGAATAATGCAAACGCTGCTGAAAAAGAACATTACTCCAATTGTAATAATTGTAATGGTTCTAGTGTCTCATATCCAATGGATGCATGGCCCACAAACACTATGCACTTGTTTATATAGATTGGTGTCTATTAATTGAGTAGCATTTAGATAACTGGTTAGTAGTTCAATCAGATTTCAACCAAAAACCAGATATAACCAGATATATTTTTAATGACATCAAAAAGATTAAAATAAGTCTTAATCTTGTTGTGATCTGGTTATAAGACGTCCCGACCAGATTTCAACCAGATAAATACATCTTTATCACGTTGTATGTCCACTGGATAGCTTATGCTATAGTGATCTCTAGAACTAATGACAAACAAAAAAGTATCATGTTGAGTGGGGATGCAGCATCAGTAATACAACCAGAAATACTCACCACACTGTCCTGGCTAGTCTGGCATCATAAAGCACAAGGAGACAGAGTCAGACTATCCACAGGTAAAGACTACTACTGTCAATGAACCTTCTCTAGCCTAGATCACTAGCCTATGCAATCAATATGCTATATCATGGTGATCTCTAGACCTAATGACAAATAAATCATCATTATCATGTTGATACTGCTAGGTATTTTAAATTATTAGAACTACCTACTATTGTAAAGATATGTAAACCTAGGTTATTTGTTTTGCCATTTATTGTATGCTATCTATTCTAATTCGGACTTTAACCGTATCGAAAAGTAGGCTATATTATCTATTACATATTTATTGTTGTTTTAGAGAACTGACAATACTAGTTAGGCCTACTAGTAATTCTGCTATTTTAAATGTATTTCCAGGCAGAGGAGATGGACATCCCAGAAGACCTGCAAGAAGACAACCTGATCGAGCAGGAACATTTCCACAGTTCTAATAATGAGAAGCAAGATGGAGATTTGGCAGTTAGGAGGAATGTAATATTAGAACAAACTAAATTCAACCAAAGACAACAAGAAGCAGGAGAGACAGCTGATGATTTTATCACTGCACTTCATTGTTTGTCAGAACATTGCAGTTATGGAGCTCTGCTCAGTGAGATGATAAGAGACAGACTAGTTGCAGGCTTACGTGACAGAAGACTGTCCAAGCAATTACAAATGGACCCAGAACTAACACTGGATAAAGCTGTCGCACGCATTCGTCAAATTGAACTTGTGTAAAAGCAACAGGACCTGCTGGAGAATACTTTCAAAACTGCCAGCAGTGCGGCAAATGTAGACAGTGTGCGCACACAGCAGAGAACATTCAGAAACGTTAGAGGGAGCAAAAGACAGCAGAGGAAAGTACAAGCTAGAGAACCAGGAAAGAGAACACCATCACATAGCAAAACAATGCAGGAGAAGGAAGAGGAGCCCCTAGATACTGATGACTCTGATGAGTGGATCGAGGGTTTCAGTCCTGGAGGAGAGAAGCCACACTACTGCTCCGACTGCAGTAAGAGTTTTAGAAAAGTGAGGGATCTTATTAGACACCAGCGATTACATACCGGAGAGAAGCCTCAACGCTGCCCTGTTTGGGACAAAAGTTTTGCTCGATTAGATAAGCTTAAATTACACAACAAAATACATATGAAAGAGGAACATAATGTCACACATAACCATCAAACTGAACTGAATGTAGACCGTGTGCACACACAGCAGAGAACAGCCAGCAAAGGCAGGCAGAAGAGTAAAATTCGAACTAGAACACCAGGGGAAAAAATGGTCCAGTTACAGCCAGGCAAAGACTTGCCTTGCAAAAGTTCAGTTAGAAAGAATCAACACTCTGAAAAACTGCAACTACCCCAAAAAACGCAGGAGAATGAAAAGGATCCTGAAAATACTTCTGATGACATGACCGAGAGTTTTAGTACTGTAGAGAAGCCATACGTCTGCTCCGACTGTGGTAAGAGCTTTAAACAAGAGAGTTGTCTTATAAGACATCAGCGAACACATACAGGAGAGAAGCCTTACAACTGCCCTGACTGTGAAAAAAGTTTTGCTCGATTAGATAATCTTAAATTGCACCAAAAAACACATATGAAGGAGGAATGTAATTTCCACTGCTCTGACTGTGTGAAAAGCTTTGTCCGTTTGAAGCAGCTTGAAAAACATCAGCTAACACACAAGAAAAGTTTAGAAAGACACAGGAGAACACATTTGAGCAAAAGACAAAAGTTTCTCTGCACAATATGCGGGAAGGAGTGTCGCAACATGAAAACACACATGCGAGTACACACTGGAGAGACACCGTATCACTGCACTGTGTGTGGGAAGAGTTTTCCATATACAAAATCGTACCAAAGACACATACTAACACATAATACTTCTGGAGAAAGAGCAACCTATCCTTGTTTGGAATGCGGAAAGACTTTCACTCGCAGAGATGGCATGGTGAGACACGTGAGGAGGGTTCATACTGGAGAGAGAAATCATCAGTGCAGATACTGTGAAAAACGATTATTTCGAAAACATACACTGAAGATACACATGCTAGTTCACTCTGGAGAGAAACCATACCAATGCTCTGTCTGCGGACAAGGCTTCTCCCAAGATGGAGACAGAAAACGCCACGAGAAGAGGCACTACTCTGGTGTCTCAGATTTCCTCGATCTATAATGCAGAAGTGGTGTTTGGCATTGCAGGAACCCACCCAATCATTGTGAAATGGCAATCTAATAATCTGTTAACTACAATGTTGGTGGCCTGGAATTGCCACCACAGACTGTAGAAGAGACACACAGACTGTTGCTGATACAAGACTGAGTATTACTGTCTTTGGATAAATCGAATGTATGCATCATTGTATGCGTAGACACTTGACAGAAATGGTAACAGAAGGCGAATGTTGAACTTTTTTTGCACACATATCCAGATGATGCTTCGTACCATTTAGCGCAATGACACTCAGTGTGTTCGAGGCGTCAGACCAACAGCGTCATCTTGTTTTGGTACAACAGAAGTACATTCATTTCCAATGGAATGTTGCATTTGCCTTGCAGAATTGCGTTGCAGTGCGTTCTGTGTGGCACATTCGGTGTATGCATCAAATTGCATGCGGAGACTTCACACAAATAGTAGCAGAAGGTGAATGTTGAACTTTTGCACACATATCCAGTACAGATATTGTATGACATCATGAAAACAGTTTAACTGTAGAATTTATTACGCAGCATTGATGCATTAATGCTTCGAACACATCGACTGCGTCATTGTGTTTTGGTACAGCAGAAGTACATTAATTTCCAACGGAACGCTGCGTTTGCCTTGCAGCATTGCGTTGCAGAGGCAGTTGCAGTGCATTCTGTGTGGTTCATACGTTGGATTTATCTAACATATGCATCAAACTGTATGCGTAAACGGGTTGACAGAAATGGTAGCAGAAGGTGTATGTTGAACTTTTGTTGCACACATAGCTAGATGATGCTGCATACTATTTTGCGCAATGACGCAGTCGGTGGGTTCAAAGCATAACGCTGTTGGTCTGATCGAGGTGTTGCGCCTTGATCACAACGATAGCGTAATTGCGCAAAATAGTACGCAGCATCATCTGGATATGTGTGCAACAAAAGTTCAACATTCACCTTCTGCTACCATTTCTGTCAAGCCATCTACACATACAGTTTGACGCATACGTTCCAACGTATGCACCACACAGAACGCACTGCAACTGCCTTTGTAATGCTGCAAGGCAAACGCAGCGTTCTATTGGAAATGAATGTACTTCTGGTACGTGTATTCTGACACGGCCAGTATCTCAAGTTGAAGGCCAACCGGGGTACTGCAGGCTGGTGGTAGCAACTAAATTAGCAACATATGTGTGCGATTTTTAAATAATCGGTTCAAGCACATAAAGTTACATCTGGTGTAATAGAAGCAATTATTGGTACCATGATTATCCCCCCCCCCAAAAAAAAAACATGAATATTGACCACAAAGATGAACATTTTCTCATTCACTATAATGGGAGGTGCTGCTTTCTGGAAACAGCATGCAGTATGGCAGGTTGGCCATGAACTTCATGGCTTCAGTGAGAGGGGGCAGTCCCAGTGGGCATACGGCGTGATAAAGACGTATTTTACTGGTTGAAATCTGGTTGGGATGTCTTTATAACCAGATCACAACCAGATTAAGACATCTTTTTTCATGACTTCTATTTGATGTCATGAAAAATACGTCTTATTTTGGTTGATATCTGGTTTTTGGTTGAAATCTGATTGAATTACTGCAAAATAATTACAATTAGTATTAACACTGGAATGCTAGATGTGCAAGAGATGATGTGCAAATAGAGATACTGGGGTGCAAAAGAGCAAAATAAATAACAATATAGGGATGAGGTAGTTGGGTGGGCTAATTTCAGATGGGCTGTGTACAGGTGCAGTGATCGGTAAGGTGCTCTGACAACTGATGCTTAAAGTTAGTGAGGGAGATAAGAGTCTCCAGCTTCAGAGGTTTTTGCAATTCGTTCCAGTCATTGGCAGCAGAGAACTGGAAGGAATGGTGGCCAAAGGAGGTGTTGGCTTTGGGGATGACCAGTGAGATATACCTGCTGGAGCGCAGACTACGGGTGGGTGCTGCTATGGTGACCAATGAGCTAAAATAAGGCGGGGATTTACCTAGCAGTGATTTATAGATGGCCTGGAGCCAGTGGGTTTGACGACGAACATGTAGTGAGGACCAGCCAACAAGAGCGTACAGGTCACAGTGGTGGGTAGTGTATGGGGCTTTGGAGACAAAACGGATGGCACTGTGATAGACTCCATCCAATTTGCTGAGTAGAGTGTTGGAAGCTATTTTGTAAATGACATCGCCGAAGTCAAGGATCGGTAGGATAGTCAGTTTTACGAGGGCATGTTTGGCAGCATGAGTGAAGGAGGCTTTGTTGCGAAATAGGAAGCTGATTCTAGATTTAACTTTGGATTGGAGATTCTTAATGTGAGTCTGGAAGGAGAGTTTACAGTCTAACCAGACACCTAGGTATTTGTAGTTGTCCACATACTCTAGGTCAGACCCGTCGAGAGTAGTGATTCTAGTCGGGTGGGCGGGTGCCAGCAGCGTTCGATTGAAGAGCATGCATTTAGTTTTACTAGTGTTTAAGAGCAGTTGGAGGCTACTGAAGGAGTGTTGTATGGCATTGAAGCTTGTTTGGAGGTTTGTTAACACAGTGTCCAATGAAGGGCCAGATGTATACAAAATGGTGTCGTCTGCGTAGAGGTGGATCTGAGAGTCACCAGCAGCAAGAGCGACATCATTGATATACACGGAGAAAAGAGTCGACCCAAGAATTGAACACTGTGGCACCCCCATAGAGACTGCCATAGGTCCAGACAACAGGCCCTCCGATTTGACACATTGAACTCTATCTGAGAAGTAGTTGGTGAACCAGGCGAGGCAGTCATTTGAGAAACCAAGGCTATTTAGTCTGCCAATATTATGGCTAAATTTGTTTTCAGAATTGAACAAATAACACGTAGGCCTATGTCTATTATTTTAATATAATACCACCAGGATTTACAAAACCCAATTTTTATAGCATTTCCATAAATAATTAGTTGCACCTAAATTTGACCCTGAAAATATTACTATTATATTTTCCCATAAAGCTTTTAAGAAATTAACATAATGCGTGCAGTAATTTCATTTTAATTTTAGTAGCTAAATAAGGAGGTATATTAGTTCCGGCTTGGATTGGAATCTGTGCGTCGCAAGCAGTAAGAGATCTATGCAAGCAGGCAGCCTGCTGAAGTGCATCGGTCAAGATTCCATACAGCAGTTGGGACAGAGCGCAAGTAGTCTACACAACAAAAGAGCTGGAAAACAAAGACAGTTTCTCAAAATGTACACAAAAAACATCGAAAAGATTTGACTGCTGTGGTAGTCCCTGTTCTCTTGCAATCTTGTTTTACCTTTGTAAGTAAAGCAGCGGTTTGTTGGGGAGAAGTACATCAAGGAAATATGTTCTAAACAGATATCAAAATGGATTGTGGTCATTGTAGTTAATTACCACGTTTCTGAGTTGAACTAGGTTGAATATTTGCTTAATAAAACCTACAACTCCCGTTAGCCCAACGTCCCACAGTTCTTGACTTGATTTCTGACTTGATAGATTTGATTTCTCTAGAGAAGCAGTGCGTTGGGCTCACACACACAAAAAAGCTAAATGCAATTCAAGTAATTGAAGTGACGTCGGTTAATTAGTTGTTTAAGATTGTTGATAATAACCTGTAGGCAGGTGGTCATTACTAGGTTATGATGGTCTTAACTATGACCAGTAGGCTACATAATATAGTGTTCAGAATTATGACCAACTGGTGTCAGAAAAAGACATAAAAAACGTCATTTTCAACCAGTTTGCAACCAGAATAAGACATATCAAAATATATCATACTGAGGTCTTTTCAACCAGTTTTTTGCCCACTGGGGTCGTTCTCTCCTGTTTTCTCTTATGCACACTTTTTGGTTTATCACTAGTTACCACAGCCACAAAGTCAAGATTTACATTTTTACATTTTAGTCATTTAGCAGACGCTCTTATCCAGAGCGATTTACAGTTAGTGAGTGCATCACTTTTTCATACTGGATTGTCCATTATAGTAAAAATTCATAAAAACAAAAATGTACTTTTTGGTCCTAATTCAAGATTAGCGTTAGGCATAAGGTTAGAAGTGTGGTTAAGGTTAGGTTTAAAATAAGATTTTAAGAAGATAAATGTTTTAAATAGGCGGGGTTTAGCCATAATTGTGACTTTGTGGATGTGGTAACTAGTGACGACCCACTTATTGGCCCTTTGGACTTTCCATACTCGGCATTGAGAAGTAAAGTGAAACGTCTGCATGCATTTTACGACATTTCGCAGTGCATGTGATTTGCATATCAGGTCATGTAAAATGCCAACTCTAAAGTGCCAATGACTGCAGAAAATAGTCAGCTAGAGTCGTTATCAATCGGTAGTTTAGGTTGCTGTGTTTTTCTTGTTCTTTCTAAACCTGATCACACTGCGTCTGGTGTGGAGAGAGGAATAGCTAAGCAGACAGTGGGATAGATATCCAGTAGCAACAACAAGCCTTGGATCGTGTGAGATGATGGGCTTTTTATTTTCTTTCACTTTGAGTCAAATCTAACCAAAAGCTTCAATTGCTACCTGCAAAATCAGACAAAACTGTTGTGTGTATAGGATAGCACAGCAGACTTCGTTGGTTTGTAACCTCTGGTTTTAACCGCACCCTTTCTGTTGGGATACAAAACACACATCAGAGAAAATGGCGGAACTTGAGAAGGAAGGACTGCCCCAAACAATGCAGGAGAACCGAGATGAAGAGGAGCCCCAATATACTGATGACTCTAAGCCGAGCAAGATTCAAGACGACGCATGTTTCGAGGAAAAGCTAATTGAAGAGGTCAGAAGGTACACCAATTTGTACAACACCTCATTGAAAGACTATAAAGACTTCACCATGACCAACAACAGCTGGAAGGAGATAGCTCAAACTCTGAGAGTAGAAGAACAAATTTGCAGGACGAAATGGAAGAACTTGAGAGACAGATATGTCAGACTGAGGAGGAAAATTAAGGGGAAGAGTGGGGATGCAGCATCAGGAATACAACCACAAATACTCACCACACTGTCCTGGCTGTCTGGCTTCATAAAACACAAGGAGACAGAGTCAAACTATCCAAAGGTAAAAATACAATTTCTACTGTCAATTAACTTTCTCTAGCCTAGATCACTACCCAGTGGGCAAAACCTGGTTGAAAAGACGTCACTATGATGTCTTATTCTGGTCGCAAACTGGTTGAATGATTTTTTTTTTACTGACCAGAGTATGACATATTTTATTGACCACCATAGGACCAGTTGGTCATAATTGTGACCTCTATATTATGGTCTATATTATGTAGCCTACTGGTCATAGTTAAGACCATCATAACCTAGTAATGACCACCTGACTACAGGTTATTACCTACTGTAAAAAAGTATTTCAGAGGATAAAGTTGGATATTGAAAACATTGTTCATTACATTTATATTTGTTTCCATAGGCACCAATTAAAGTTTAATCCTGCAACATATTCTTACATTTTAAAATAGATGAAGAAATGGCAAACTAATCTATATTTTGTTGCATATCTGCAAACAGTAATTGTTTCATAATTCACCCACAGACATGCATAGAAAGACTGGGACACAGGGTATATAAAGGCCCATTGTTTTATTTTATTCATGAACAATAAGAGTGGTGTGATTTTTACATTTTAGTCATTTAGCAGACGCTCTTATCCAGAGTGACTTACAGTTAATGATGGGGTAGATCCTCATCAAGGACCTCTGAGCACAGAAGGTGATCTGAAGCGTAGTGGCCTTGAAGAGTGGTGTGATGGGTCAGATCTGCAGTGAAGAGAATCAGCGCATTACAACTTTATCATTTTGAGATTTTAAAAGAACTAGAAAATGACTTTCCTGAATAAACTTTGTGGACTCAGCTGGCTAAAAGTATTTCCATGGTACTAATTAAAGAAGTTTGTGGCTGTTGTAGCTTAGTGAGGAAAAAAATAGCAACTTGCTCATATACATACTTTGCGTCCTACTCCACCACGGAGGTCAGGGGCATATTTTAGGACTTTCCAGAGGGCCTGCAACACATCAACCTCCTGAGTTTTCTGGCTTTTCATGACACCATAGTGCCCACAAAGCTCATCACCCTGGGACTAAACACCTCCCTTTGCAATTGGATCCTGGACTTCCTAACGGGCAGCCCCCAGGTGGTAAGGGTAGGCAACAACACATCTGCCACGCTGATCCTCAACACTGGGGCCCCTCAGGGGTGCGTGCTTAGTTCCCTCCTGTACTCCCTGTTCACCCACGACTGCGTGGCCAAGCACGACTCCAACACCATCTTTACGTTTACTGACGACTCAACAATGGTAGGCCTGATCACCGACAACGATGAGACAGCCTATAGGGAGGAGGTCAGAGACCTGGCAGTGTGGTGCAAGGACAACAACCTCTCCCTCAATGTGAGCAAGACAAAGGAGCTGATCGTGGACTACAGGAAAAGGAGGCCCGAACAGGCCCCCATTAACATTGACAGGGATGTAGTGGTGCGGGTCGAGAGTTAAGTTCCTTGATGTCCACATCACCAACAAACTATCATGGTCCAAACACACCAAGACCATCGAAGAGGGCACGACAACACCTTTTCCCCCTCAGGAGATTGAAAAGATTTGGCATGGGTCCCAAGATCCTCAATAGGTTCTACAGTTGCACCATCGAGAGCATCCTGACCGGTTGCATCACCGCCTGGTATGGCAACTGCTTGGCATCCGACCGTAAGGCGCTACAGAGTGTAGTGTGTAGTGCGCAGTACGTCACTGGGGCCAAGCTTCCTGTCATCCAGGACCTATATACTAGGCGGTGTCAGAGGAAGGCCCAAAAAATTGTAAAAGGCTCCAGTCACCCAAGTCATAGACTGTTCTCTCTGCTATCGCACGGCAAGCTGTACCGGAGCGCCAAGTCTAGGTCCAAAAGGCTCCTTAATAGCTTCTACCCCCAAGCCATAAGACTGCTGAACAATGAATCAAATGGCGACCCAGACTATTTACGTTGTTTTTACACTGCTGCTACTCACTGTTTATTATCTATGCATAGTCACTTTATCCCTACCTACATGTACAAATTACCTCGACTAACCTGTACCCCCGCACATTGACTCGGTACCGGTACCCCCTGTATATAGCCTCGTTATTATTTTATTGTTACTTTTTATTTTTTACTTTATTTTATTTAGTAAATATTTTCTTAACTCTATTTCTTGAGCTGCATTGTTGGATAAGGGCTTGTAAGTAAGCATTTTCACAGTAAGGTCTACACATTTACATTTACATTTTAGTCATTTAGCAGACGCTCTTATCCAGAGCGACTTACAGTTAGTGAGTGCATACTTTATTTTATTTTTCATACTGGCCCCCCATGGGAGTCGAACCCACAACCCTGGCGTTGCAAACTTCATGCTCTACCAACTGAGCTACATCCCTGCCGGCCATTCCCTCCCCTACCCTGGACGACGCTGAGACAATTGTGCACCGCCCCATGGGTCTCCCAGTCGCGGCCGGCTACGACAGAGCCTGGATTCGAACCAGGATCTCTAGTGGCAAAGCTAGCACTGCGATGCAGTGCCTTAGACCACTGCGCCACTCGGGAGTACAAGATCGTACACCTGTTGTATTCGACGCATGTGACAAATAACATTTGATTTGATTTGACTTACTGTAAGCATGAACTCACTGAAGTCTGAGATTTCCCAGTTCCGAGTTTCCAGTTGTTTTGAACGCAGCAGAAGTCAATCTGGATTGACAGCATGGCCAATGTATTTAAACTTTTCTTAACTATGGTGTTACCGCCCTTTTTCGTGATATCCAATTGGTAGTTACGATCTTGTCACATAGCTGCAACTCCCCTACGGACAAGGCGAAGGTCGAGAGCCAAGCCGTAATGCTTCTTGACACACTGCTCGCTTAACCCGGAAGCCAGCCGCACCAATGTGTCGGAGGAAACACGGTCAAACTGACGACCGAAGTCAACTTGCATTTGCCCGGCCCGCCAGAAGGAGTCGCTAGAGCACGATGAGACAAGGACATCCCCTAACCCCGGACAACGCTGAGGCCAATTGTGTGCCGCCTCATGGATCTCCCGGTCACGGCCGGCTGTGATACAGCCTGGGATCGAACCTGGGGCTGCAGTGGCGCCTTAGCAGTCATTGTTGAATTTGCGATTTCCAACTTGCAATGTTTGTCCAATGGCCGATGAGCACCGATACGTTTAATCTATTTGCCAGTAGATTGCCGACTTGATGCATGATGACGACTCCTTGTCTAGCTTGCTAGCTAAGATTTTGAAAGTTTGATGTTGACATGATCAGTCCAATCAAAGCTACGGTAGATATAACGTGATTTGACATCATTTTATCTGTGGCCAATGGCCTTGAGCCTTCTTGGATGGGCACTTCTAATGTAAGTCTATGGCAGCACCCAAGGGGCTAGAATTGTCGAGCTCTACCCGTAGATTTTGCGGTGATGTAGTGTCCCCATGAGTGACAGAACACTGAGCTAATCACGGCACAACTAGAGAATATTACCAACCCCTACGCTCCGTATTTTCCGCTGGCTGCCCCACCTCCTCAGAAAGCACTGAGCTAGGCTGAAACACCTGCATTTTGGAGCTGCCTTACTCAAGAAAGCAAAAAAGAGACCATGTTTGTATGCGGCTTTATTAGGGCAATGATTTATTATTTTTACATTTTTTGCAAACTGATATGACACATTAATGCCAAAATAACATGCAGAACAGGCTCTGCCCCACCAGCCCTGAATGACGCTTCGCCACTGGTCATGTTTAAAAAAAGATCTGAGCGGTCGATCTCGGCTTGTATTTTGACTGAGAAAAGGTTGGTGACCACTGGGGTAGAGAATCATTCTACCATCTAAACCACTGTGAAATATATTTTCCGTAACCAAAAATATTGTATTTTCAGCTGTTTGAAACTGTTATACAAAACTGAAAGTAAAAGACGCCAAAATGAAACTTAAGAACGGGGAGCATGGAAATGGCGCACATAGAACAGATCTACCTCTTCTTAGACTTGCTTTCAATGAGAGTGACAGATCTATAACTCACATTTCTATGTGAATTTGATTGGGTCGACCAAAAAGTGACATATTGCAGCGTTAACAAAAAATTCCAAATGCAAGCTTCATGAGTAAATGATCAATTTCAAGCAATTTTGGCCTAACTGTTGCTTGATGCCTCATTGCTGGTGAGCTTGAAAAGTAAACGTTTAATATTTTTTATCACCAAACCATTTTTGGAGCTGCATATTTATTTGTTATGGCAATCCTTTTCCCCTACAAATTGACATTTGCGCTGCACCCGATCCAATAGCTGTACAGCAAATCCGCAATCTGTTTGCTAGTTCACCGGACCTGTGCTGATTGAAAGTTTGCTGGTCCAATCAGAGGGCCGAGTGTGCATTTCAATAGACAATCTGTTACACGTTTTGTTGCTAGGGTAATCCACAGAGACTGTGCCACAAAATTAGTGAAAAAACATTACAAAACCTGGCCAGATAATTTCAAGTCCCAGGTCTTGAGGCTCCAAGTCAAGTCTAGAGTTACAGTGAGGGAAAAAAGTATTTGATCCCCTGCTGATTTTGTACGTTTGCCCACTGACAAAGACATGATCAGTCTATCATTTTAATGGTAGGTTTTTTTTAACAGTGAGAGACAGAATAACAACAACAAATCCAGAAAAACGCATGTCAAAAATGTTATAAATTTATTTGCATTTTAATGAGGGAAATAAGTATTTGACCCCCTCTCAATCAGAAAGATTTCTGGCTCCCAGGTGTCTTTTATACAGGTAACAAGCTGAGATTAGGAGCACACTCTTAAAGGGAGTGCTCCTAATCTCAATTTGTTACCTGTATAAAAGACACCTGTCCACAGAAGCAATCAATCAATCAGATTCCAAACTCTCCACCATGGCCAAGACCAAAGAGCTCTCCAAGGATGTCAGGGACAAGATTGTAGACCTACACAAGGCTGGAATGGGCAACAAGACCATCGCCAAGCAGCTTGGTGAGAAGGTGACAATAGTTGGTGCGATTATTCGCAAATGGAAGAAACACAAAATAACTATCAATCTCCCTCGGCCTGGGGCTCAATGCAAGATCTCACCTCGTGGAGTTGCAATGATCATGAGAACGGTGCGGAATCAGCCCAGAACTTTTAGCCCCGAACTGCCAGCCCTGGCCCGCTAGCACACGCAAACTACAACTGTGCTCCCTGCTAGCTGTGCTGAAGCACCAATTTGAACTGCTCTCGGACTCACATATTGCTGTTCACTGGACCTTATGATCACTCAGCTGCACAGCTGATGCCTGCTGGACTGTTCCTTTACACGGTACCCTGTCCTGTTTATTCTGTTTAGTCTTAGCCCAAACGTTATCGCTATTTCCAGTTGTTGTCTTAGCTCTCTCTAATAACACCTGTGACTGCTTTATGCCTCTCTCCCATGTCAATTATGCCTTGCCTATTGCTGTTTGGGTTAGTTCTTATTATACAATTTCACTGTAGAACCCCTAGTCCCTCTCAAACTGCCTCATATAGTTCCTTTGTTCCACCCCCCATACACGCCGAGACCGGCTCAATCGGTGCCTCCAATGACGCTATCTCTTTCATTGTTACCCAACGCGTAGGGTTACCTGAACTGTACTCATATCCTTCCATATCCTTTTCTGTACATAATGCCCTGAATCTTTTCTACAACGCCCGGAGAACTGCCCCCTTTATTCTATGTACCCAACGCACTAGAAGACCAGTTCTTAAAGCCTTTAGTCGTATCCTTATTCTAGTCCTCCTCTGTTCCTCTGGTGATGTAGAGGCTAACCCAGGCCCTGCAGCCCCCAGTATCACTCCTACTCCCCAGGAGCTATCATTTGTTGACTTCTGTAACCGTAAATGTCTTGGTTTTCTGCACATAAATATCAGAAGCCTCCTTCCTAAGTTTGGGTTATTCACTGCGTTAGCACACTCCGCCAACCCTGATGTTCTAGCAGTGTCTGAATCCTGGCTTAGAAGGCCACCAAAAAATTCTGAAATTTCCATCCCCAACTATAACATTTTCCGTCTAGATAGAACTGCCAAAGGGGGGTGGAGTTGCAATCTACTGTAGCGATAGCCTGCAGAGCTCTATCATACTATCCAGGTCTGTGCCCAAACAGTTTGAGCTTCTACTTCTAAAAATCCACCTTTCCAGAAATAAATCTCTCACTGTTGCCGCTTGCACAGACCCCCCTCAGCCCCAGCTGTGCCCTGGACACCATATGTGAATTGATTGCCCCCCATCTATCCTCAGAGTTCGTACTGCTTGGTGACCCTAAATTGGGATATGCTTAACACCCCGGCCATCCTACAATCTAAACTAGATGCCCTCAATCTCACACAAATTATCAACGAACCTACCAGGTACAACCCTAAATCCGTAGACATGGGTACCCTCATAGATATCATCCTGACTAACTTACCCTCTAAATACACCTCCGCTGTCTTCAACCAGGATCTCAGCGATCACTGCCTTATTGCCTGCGTCCGTAACGGGTCCGCGGTCAAACGACCACCCCTCATCACTGTCAAACGCTCCCAAAAACACTTCAGCGAGCAGGCCTTCCCTAATTGACCTGGCCCAGGTATCCTGGATGGATATAGATCTCATTCCGTCAGTAGAGGATGCCTGGTTGTTCTTTAAAAGTAATTTCCTCTCAATCTTAAATAGACATGCCCCATTCAAAAATACAGAACTAAGAACAGATATAGCCCCTGGTTCTCCCTCAGACTTGACTGCCCTTGACCAGCACAAAAACATCCTGTGGCGTACTGCATTAGCATCAAATAGCCCCAGCGATATGCAACTTTTCAGGGAAGTTCGGAACCAATATACACAAGCAGTTAGGAAAGCAAAAGGCTAACTTTTTCAAACAGAAATTTGCATCCTGTAGCACTAACTCCAAAAAGTTTTGGGACACTGTAAAGTCCATGGAAAATAAGAGCACTTCCTCCCAGCTGCCCACTGCACTGAGGCTAGGAAACACTATCACCACCCGATAAATCTACAATAATCGAGAATTTCAACAAGCATTTTGCTACGGCTGGCCATGCTTTCCACCTGGCTACCACTACCCCCGGCCACCAGCTCTGCACCCTCCGCTGCAACTTGCCCATGCCCCCCGCTTCTCCTTCACACAAACAGCTGATGTTCTAAAAGAGCTGCAAAATCTGGACCCCTACAAATCATCTGGGCTAGACAATCTGGACCCTTTCTTTCTAAAACTAGCCGCCCGAAATTGTCGCAACCCCTATTACTAGCCTGTTCAACCTCTCTTTCGTAACGTCTGAGATCCCCAGAGATTGGAAAGCTGCCGCGGTCATCCCCCTCTTCAAAGGGGGGTGACACTCTAGATCCAAACTGTTACAGACCCATATCCATCCTGCCCTGCCTTTCCAAAAGTTTTTGAAAGCCAAGTCAACAAACAGATCACCGACCATTTCGAATCCCACCGTACCTTCTCCGCTATGCAATCCGGTTTCGAGCTGGTCATGGGTGCACTTCAGCCACGCTCAAGGTCCTAAACGATATAATAACCGCGATCGAAAATAGACAGTACTGTGCAGCCGTTTTCATTGACCCTGGCCAAGGCTTTCGACTCTGTCAACCACCGCATTCTTATTGGCAGACTAAATAGCCTTGGTTTCTCAAATGACTGCCTCGCCTGGTTCACCAACTACTTCTCAGATAGAGTTCAATGTGTCAAATCGGAGGGCCTGTTGTCTGGACCTATGGCAGTCTCTATGGGGGGTGCCACAGGGTTCAATTCTTGGGCCGACTCTTTTCTCTGTGTATATCAATGACGTCGCTCTTGCTGCTGGTGACTCTCAGATCCACCTCTACGCAGACGACACCATTTTGTATACATCTGGCCCTTCATTGGACACTGTGTTAACAAACCTCCAAACGAGCTTCAATTCCATACAACACTCCTTCAGTAGCATCCAACTGCTCTTAAACACTAGTAAAACTAAATGCATGCTCTTCAACCGAACGCTGCTTGCACCCGCCCACCCGACTAGAATCACTACTCTCGACGGGTCTGACCTAGAGTATGTGGACAACTACAAATATCTAGGTGTCTGGTTAGACTGTAAACTCTCCTTCCAGACTCACATTAAGAATCTCCAATCCAAAGTTAAATCTAGAATCGGTTTCCTATTTCGCAACAAAGCCTCCTTCACTCATGCTGCCAAACATGCCCTCGTAAAACTGACTATCCTACCGATCCTTGACTTCGGCGATGTCATTTACAAAATAGCCTCCAACACTCTACTCAGCAAATTGGATGTAGTCTATCACAGTGCCATACGTTTTGTCTCCAAAGCCCCATATAATACCCACCACTGTGACCTGTACGCTCTTTTTGGCTGGTCCTCACTACATATTCGTCGCCAAACCTACTGGCTCCAGGCCATCTATAAATCACTGCTAGGCAAATCCCCGCCTTATCTTAGCTCATTGGTCACCATAGCAACACCCACCCGTAGTCTGCGCTCCAGCGGGTATATCTCACTGGTCATCCCCAAAGCCAACACCTCCTTTGGCGCAATTCCTTCCAGTTCTCTGCTGCCAATGACTGGAACAAATTGCAAAAATCTCTGAAGCTGGAGACTCTTATCTCCCTCACTAACTTTAAGCATCAGTTGTCAGAGCACCTTACCGATCACTGCACCTGTACACAGCCCATCTGAAATTAGCCCGCCCAACTACCTCATCCCTATATTGTTATTTATTTTGCTCATTTGTACCCCAGTATCTCTATTTGCACATCATCTCTTGCACATCTATCATTCCAGTGTTAATACTAATTGTAATTATTTTGCACTATAGCCTATTTTATTGCCTTACCTCCATAACTTGCTAAATTTGCACACACTGTATATATATGTATTTCTGTTGTATTTTTGACTTTGTTTTGTTTTACCCCATATGTAACTCTGTGTTGTTGTTTTTATCGCACTGCTTTGCTTTATCTTGGCCAGGTCGCAGTTGTAAATGAGAACTTGTTCTCAACTGGTTTACCTGGTTAAATAAAAGTGAAATAAAAAAAATAAAAAAAAGAACTACACATGAGGATCTTGTCAATGATCTCAAGTCAGCAGGGACCATAGTCACCAAGAAAACAATTGGTAACACACTACGCCGTGAAGGACTGAAATCCTGCAGCGCCCGCAAGGTCCCCCTGCTCAAGAAAGCACATATACATGCCCGTCTGAAGTTTGCCAATGAACATCTGAATGATTCAGAGGAGAACTGGGTGAAAGTGTTGTGGTCAGATGAGATCAAAATCGAGCTCTTTGGCATCAACTCAACTCGCCGTGTTTGGAGGAGGAGGAATGCTGCCTATGACCCCAAGAACACCATCCCCACCGTCAAACATGGAGGTGGAAACATTATGCTTTGGGGGTGTTTTTTCTGCTAAGGGGACAGGACAACTTCACTGCATCAAAGGGGACGATGGACGGGGCCATGCACCGTCAAATCTTGGGTGAGAACCTCCTTCCTCAGCCAGGGCATTGAAAATGGGTCGTGAATGGGTATTCCAGCATGACAATGACCCAAAACACACGGCAAAGGCAACAAAGGAGTGGCTCAAGAAGAAGCACATTAAGGTCCTGGAGTGGCCTGGCCAGTCTCCAGACCTTAATCCCATAGAAAATCTGTGGAGGGGAGCTGAAGGTTCGAGTTGCCCAAACGTCAGGCTCGAAACCTTAATGACTTGGAGAAGATCTGCAAAGAGAGTGGGACAAAATCCCTCCTGAGATGTGTGCAAACCTGGTGGCCAACTACAATAAACGTCTGACCTCTGTGATTGCCAACAAGGGTTTTGCCACCAAGTACTAAGTCATGTTTTGCAGAGGGGTCAAATACTTATTTCCCTCATTAAAATGCAAATTAATTTATAACATTTTTGACATGTGTTTTTCTGGATTTTTTTGTTGTTATTATGTCTCTCACTGTTCAAATAAACCTACCATTAAAATTATAGACTGATCATGTCTGTCAGTGGGCAAACGTACAAAATCAGCAGGGGATCAAATACTTTTTTCCCTCACTGTGTTTTATATCAAGTCAAGTCTCAAGTCATCAAATTTGTGACTCAAGTCAGACTCGAGTCCAAGTCATGTCACTAGAGTCCACAACTCTGGCTAGTACAAACCTAGCTCTTACCAAGCTTAGTAGGAATCAATACACATTGAAGATCAGAGTATCAAAGAGGAAAAAAACATTTGACACATCTTACTGTAAATGACTATGGATTTAAGGAGGGATGGTTCAGCTCTCTCCTTTCACTGGGATGTGGCTGAATGGTCACTGGTAACTGAGTGGGTGGCCAAGCACTGCTGTAGAGGCCATGCATCAGGTCATTTACATGTTTCAGGAATTGTAAAGACGAATCATGATTAACCATTACCTAAGGTCTTCACTAGGTTAGTCAATGTACAGTTGAAGTCAGAAGTTTACATACACCTAGGTTGGAGTCATTAAAACTAGTTTTTAAACCACTCCACAAGTTTCTTGTTAACAAACTATATCTACTTTGTGCATGACACAAGTCATTTTCCAACAATTGTTTACAGACAGATTATTTCACTTATAATTCACTGTATCACAATTCCAGTGGGTCAGAAGTTTACAAACACTACGTTGACTGTGCCCTTAAACAGCTTGGAAAATTCCAGAAAAAAATGTCATGGCTTTAGAAGCTTCTGATAGGCTAATTTACATCATTTGAGTCAATTGGGCGGCAGGTAGCTTAGTGGGTAAGAGCGTTGTGCCAGTAACTGAAAGGTCACTGGTTCTAATCCCTGAGCCGACTAGGTGAAAAATCTGTCGATGTGCCCTTAAGCAAGGCACTTAACCCTAATTGCTCATGTAAGTCGCTCTGGATAAGAGCGTCTGCTAAATGACTAAAATGTAAATGTAATTGTAATTGGAGGTGTACCTGTGGATGTATTTCAAGGCCTACCTTCAAACTCGGTGCCTCTTTGCTTGACATCATGGGACAATTAAAGAAATCAGCCAAGACCTCCACAAGTCTGGTTCATCCTTGGGAGCAATTTCCAAATGCCTGAAGGTACCACGTTCATCTGTACAAACAATAGTACACAAGTATAAACATCATGGGACCACGCAGCCGTCATACCGCTCAGGAAGGAGACGCGTTCTGTCTCCTAGAGATGAACGTACTTTGGTGCGAAAAGTGCAAATCAATCCCAGAACAACAGCAAAGGACCTTGTGAAGATGCTGGAGGAAACGGGTACAAAAGTATCTATATCCACAGTAAAACAAGTCCTATATCGACATAACCTGAAAGGCCGCTCAGCAAGGAAGAAGCCACTGCTCCAAAACCGCATATCCACAGTAAAACAAGTCCTATATCGACATAACCTGAAAGGCCGCTCAGCAAGGAAGAAGCCACTGCTCCAAAACCGCCATAAAAAAGCCAGACTAGGGTTTGCAACTTCACATGGGGACAAAGATCGTACTTTTTGGAGAAATGTCATCTGGTCTGATGAAACAAAAATAGAACTGTTTGGCCATAATGACCATCGTTATGTTTGGAGGAAAAAGGGGGAAGCATGCAAGCTGAAGCACACCATCTCAGACGTGAAGCACGGGGGTGGCAGCATCATGCTGTGGGGGTGCTTTGCTGCAGGAGGGACTGGTGCACTTCACAAAATAGATGGCATCATGAGGAAGGAAAATTATGTGGGTATATTGAAGCAACATCTCAAGACATCAGTCAGGAAGTTAAAGCTTGGTCGCAAATGGGTCTTCCAAATGGACAATGACCCCAAGCATACTTCAAAAGTTGTGGCAAAATGGCTTAAGGACAACAAAGTCATGGTATTGGAGTGGCCATCACAAAGCCCTGACCTCAATCCTATAGAACATTTGTGGGCAGAACTGCAAAAGCGTGTAGCGAGCAAGAGGCCTACAAACCTGACTCCAGTTACACCAGCTGTCAGGAGGAATGGGCCAAAAATTCACCCAACTTATTGTGGGGCTTGTGGAAGGCTACCCAAAGCGTTTGACCCAAGTTAAACAATTTAAAGGCAATGCTACCAAATACTAATTGAGTGTATGTAAACTTCTGACCCACTGGGAATGTGGTGAAAGAAATAAAATCTGAAATAAATCACTCTCTACTATTTTTCTGACATTTCACATTCTTAAAATAAAGTGGTGATCCTAACTGACCTAAGCAGGGAATTTTTACTAGGATTAAATGTCCGGAATTGCGAAAAACTGAGTTTAAATGTACTTGGCTAAGGTGTATGTAAACTTCCGACTTCAACTGTACATGCTAGGCTAAGTCTATGTTGCCCCTCAGCAATCTCACAGTCAGGCAGACCGAGAGAAAGACGGCAAAACATATTTCCATTTCTTTGTCAGCAGGCTGGATACATTCTGTTCTCTACCCTTCGTTCCCCCTTCTATCCAAGCAAAAACTGAGAATCAAGAATTGATAAGTGCAGTTGAGGTAACATTAGAATTAATGTTGTGGGGAGCAGGGATAGGAAAAATGTATTGTGCTGTCAAATACAAAATACACAAGAATCCCTGATGAATAAAGAAAAACTTCACATCTATATTGGGGGTACACGTTTCACGAATTAGGCTAGCTGACAATGTCACACACACACACACACACACAATCAATGTTTCTTATATGTATATTCATCAAACATCTCTCTGTCACTCACTCACTCACACACACACACACACATACACACACACACACACACACACACACACAGCTAGCATGACACAATGTTGACATCATGACAATCTTTTCTATAAGTTATTGTGATCATCATATCTCTCTCACACAGAACACACACACGCAAATACACAGCTAGCATGACAATGTTGACATGACAATGTTTTCTAAAGTTGTGATCATCTCTCTCTCACACACGCACAGAGAACATACACGTTTACTGTCATTAACTAAACAGATGTCAAAATGTTAGCTAGTTAGCTACAACCAATGGCTACAACAGGTCATAATAAGTTAGCTAACAACAACAAACTGCCGCTTTACTTACCAAAGTAAAACAAGAATGCAGGAGAGCAGGGACTACCACTTAGCAGTCAAATCTTTTCGACATTTGTTTGGGTAAATTTCGAGAAACTGTCGTTGTTTTCCTGCTGTGTTGTTGTGTAGCCTACCGGGCGCTCTGTCCCACTAGCCATATGGAATGTTGACGCTTGAACGATACAGGCTGCCTGCACGCAGAGATTCCAATCCAAGTTTTAGCTGGAACTGATATGCCTAGCTCCTTACTTGTCTACTAAAATACAATTATTGCATGCATTATGTTGTTTGATTAAAGCTTTAAGGAAAATATTATAGTCACATTTTCAAGGTAAAATGAAGGTGCAATAATTTTTATTATTTATTGATGGAAATAAATGCGATAAGAAATAGGGTTTTGTAAATCCTGGTGGATTTTAGTAGGATATTGAAATAAAAGACATAGTCCTATGTTATATTTGTTAAATTCTGAAAACAAATTTAGTTAGTCATAATAGAACATCAGAATTCAGTGGAACAGAAGGAAATGTGCAGCACAATAATCAGTGCAATTAGCTAACACACAGCAAGCTACCGGGTATAATTAATTAAACAACCATTATTTAATTGTACTGCAGTTCTACTGCATTTTAACCACAGTGTATTTCTGTGAGGGTATCCTGTATTATTGCGGATGTTTATCTTACATGCTGGTAGCCTAGAACAATTGTTATGGAAGTGAATGTGCACTTTTCAATTGGTTGAAAAACACTGTAGTAAAAGCAAAAGCATTTATGGCATTGGAGATTCTCTAAATTAGGGTCTCTGATAGCTATAGGACCGCAGAGACTGTCACAATTGTTTGCTTTTAATGACCTAGCAAATTAGATGACCTGGAGGTGAAATATATTACATTTTCTGTTTATTTAAAATTGGTATTTCATCACCTGCTGAATAAAAACCTCAAATGGCCCTACTCCTGAAAAGATTAATCGGGCCGGATAAGCTGAAGTGGACTCGCCCCGAGTTCCATTAGCCGGAGCCACAAACACTATGCACTTGTTTATATATACTGAACAAAAATATAAACACAACATGCAACAATTTCAAAGATTCTACTGAGTTACAGTTCATATAAAGAAATAAGTCAATTGAAGTAAATTCATTGGGCCCTAATCTATGGATTTCACTTGACTGGGAATACAGATATGCATCTGTTGGTCACAGATACCTTAAAAAAAAGGATATTGGATATTGGCGGGAACTGGAACACACTGTTGTACACGTCGATCCAAAGCATCCCAAACATCCTCAATGGTGGCGGATGAATGGCACGACAATGGACCTCAGGATCTCGTCACGGTATCTCTGCATTCAAATTGCCATCAATAAAATGCAATTGTGTTGTTGTCCGTAGCTTATGCCTGCCTGCCCATACCATAACCACACCGCCTCCATGGGGCACTCTCTTCACAACGTTGACATCAGCAAACCGCTTGCCCTCACGACTCCATACACATGGTCTGCGGTTGTGAGGCCGGTTGGATGTTTTGCCAAATGCTCTAAAACGACATTGGAGGTGGCTTATGGTAGAGAAATTAACATTAAATTCTCTAGCAACAGCTCTGGTGGACATTCCTGCAGTCAGCATGCCAATTGCATTCTCCCTCAAAACTTGAGACATCTGTGGCATTGTGTTGTGTGACAAAACTGCACATTTTAGTGGCCTTTTATTGACCCCAGATCAAGGTGCACCTGTGTAATGATCATGCTGTTTAATCAGTTTATTGATATGCCACACCTGTCAAGTGGATGGATTATCTTGGCAGGAGAAATGTTCACAAATGATGTTGGCTATCTGCACTAATGTTGCTATTTTGTAGAAAGCCCTTGTTGATACTAGCCAGATGGCCACAGCTAGATAACTACCTAGCAAGATGAAAATAAACAATTTAATTAATTCTCCATAATCCCATACTGCCAGTGCCAGCCCATAGCTAGCTAGCTAATGTTAGCATATTCGCTAGCTAGCACAACATAGCTAAGGACACTGCACTAACTCGGCAGCTAACACAGGCAGCTGTTTCATGGAAACTAGCTAATCCGTAGTGATTTAATTATAATGTCAATACTAGCTACAGTAGTTATCTAGCTTGAAGGAAGTATTTAATGTTGTCTGCATTGTGTCTGTGCACTTAGCTAGCTACCATCCCATAGCATACATTGCATATGAAGTGTGACTGGCTCATCCGTGAATGTACGGAGACAATTCCCTATTTTTTCCCCTTTTTGTTGTCTCTCCTGTTGGTCCCCCAAGTGGGGGTTCATGCTCTCTGATTTGGTTAAAGTCAAGTTGTTGGCCACTGACGAGTATTGTGATTCTACAAGTAGGAACGATAGGTTTGTCACTACAGGGTTGGCACGCAGCAGGTACCGCTACTGTTCTAGCAAGAGAAGGCCTCCCTCTGTGATAAATACCTATTGGCAGTGAGATTCTCGGTGTTTCATGCTTTGGATAACTGGTCAGTAGATCAATCTGATTTAAACAAAAAAACAGATATTAACCAAAATAATAAGTTATATTATCTATTACAAAATTAATGTTGTTTTAGAGAACTGACGATACTAGTTAGGCCTACTAGTAATTCTGCTATTTTAAATGTATTTCCAGGCAGAGGAGATGGACACCCCAGAAGACCTGCAAGAAGACAACCTGATCGAGCAGGAACACTTCCACAGTTCTAATAATGAGAAGCAAGATGGACATTTGGCAGTTAGGAGGAATGTAATAGAACGAACTAAATTCAACCAAAGACAACAAGAAGCAGGAGAGACAGCTGATGATTTTATCACTGCACTTCATTGTTTGTCAGAACATTGCAGTTATGGAGCTCTGCTCAGTGAGATGATAAGAGACAGACTAGTTGCAGGCTTACGTGACAGAAGACTGTCCAAGCAATTACAAATGGACCCAGAACTAACACTGGATAAAGCTGTCGCACGCATTTGTCAAACTGAACTTGTGGAAAAGCAACAGGACCTGCCTGAGAATACCTTCAAAGCTGCCAGCAGCGTGGCAAATGTAGACAGTGTGCTTTCATATAGCAAACATCCATGCCCAGCCAATGTCCAGTGCCAATCAGAGAAGAAGAATCAAAACTCAGAAAGACCACAACAACCCCAAACAAACGCAGGACAATGCAGGGAGCCCTAGATACTGATGACTTCATTGAGGATTTCAGTCCTGGAGGAGAAAAGCCTCACTACTGCGCCTACTGTGGTAGGAGCTTTCAAAAAGTGAGGGATCTTATAAGACACCAGCGAACACATACTGGAGAGAAGCCTCACCACTGCCCTGATTGCGACAGAAGTTTTGCTCGATTAGATAAGCTAAAGATCCACCAAGAAATACATATAGGAGTGAAACCTCACCGCTGCCCTGATTGCGACAGTTTTGCTCGATTAGATAAGCTTAAGTCACACCAAAAAAATAATGCAAAAGAAAACGTATTTTCATTCCTCTGACTGTGTGAAAAGCTTTGTCCTTTTGGAGAAGCTGAAAAACACCAGCTGGAGAATACCTTCAAAGCCACCAGCAGTGCAGCCAATGTAGACCGTGCTCACACAGCAGAGAACATTCAACAAAGTCAAAGAGAGTAAAAAGGCAGCAGAGTAAAATACGAGCTAGGCTCCAGGAAAGGAACACCATCACATAGCAAAACAATGCAGGAGGAGGGAAGAGGAGCCCCTAGATACTGATGACTCTGATGAGTGGATCGACGGTTTCAGTCCTGGAGGAGAGAAGCCTCACTACTGCTTTGACTGCAGTAAGAGCTTTAGAAAAGTGAGGGATCTTATAAGACACCAGCGAACACATTACAGGAGAGAAGCCTCACCACTGCCCTGTTTGTGACAGAAGTTTCGCTAGTTTAGATAAACTAAAATTACCCAAGAAATACATACAGGAGTAAAGCCTCACCACTGCCCTGACTGTGTAAAAGCTTTGTCCGATTGAAGCAGCTTGAAAAACATCAGCTAAGACACAAGAAAAGTGTTGAAAGATCACACAACACATTTGAGCAAAGAAAAACATTTCTCTGCAGCCAATATGCGGGAAGGAGTGTCGCAACATGAAAATACACATGCAGAGTACACACTGGAGAGACACCGTATCACTGCACTGAATACGGGAAGAGTTTTTCAAATACACAATCGTATCAAAGACATATACTACTTCCACATAATACCTCTGGAGAAAGAGCAACCTATCCTTGTTTGGAATGTGGAAAGACTTTTACTACAGCAGGAGATGGCATGGCCGAGACACGAGGAGGATTCATACTGGAGAGAGAAATCATCAGTGCAGAGACTGTGGAAAACTATTCTTTAAAAAGGCACACTGAAGAGACAAGCTAGTTCACACTGGAGAGAAACCATACCAGTGCTCTGTCTGTGGGCAACCCCTTCTCCCAAGATGGAGACAGAAAACGTCACGAGAAGAGGCACTACTCTGGTGTCTCAGATTTCCTCAATCTATAATGCAGAAGTGTTGCAGGTAGCTCTAGCGGTTAAGTGTTGGGCCAGTAAAGGTTGCTGTTTGAATCCCCAGGCTGACTAGGTGAAGAATCAGTCGTGGTGCCCTTGAGTAAGGCACTAATCCTAATTGCTAAATGACAAAAATGTAATGATAATGTGTTTGGCATTGCAGGAAGTGGGAACCTACCTAATCACTGTGATTTGATAATCTAATAATCTGTTAACTACAAATGTTGGTGGCCTGGAATTGCCACCACCAGACTGTAGAAGAGACTGCACACAGACAGACTGTTGCTGATACACAGCAAGACTGAGTATTACTGTCTTCGTAGCAGTATTTTTATTTTCAAAAGTCGAGTTATTTAAAATCAAGGATTGGAACCGGTTCAGGAACAGAACCAAAAACCGGAAAATAACCAAATTATTTGAAGCAACCCAAACCGAAAACAAAAAGTAATCTATACTGTTTCTGGAAGAGAACCATTATTTTAAAAGCATGGGAACCGGTTAATAACATTATTTTACGTTCCGGGCATTTTTTTCCAGTGCCACAAAAATCGCAAAACAAAGTGCATATGCAAAGCCCTTACTCTGTCACTAGAAACGTATTCCAGCTGCTGCCAGCTGGAAACTTTCCAGTGGGTGTGTGTAGTATACCTGCCCCTCCCCTCTGAAGCATAGGTTCTGTAGCCTACTGATGACGTTAAGAAGCATAATTCAGAAAATAGGGAGAGCTGTTTAATTAAAGAGATGGATTGATTTATTCAATTGGTTTGGAACAGTAAAAAAAAAAAAAAGATTATGTTCAGAAACTAAACGATTGGAAAATAATTTGGTTCCAACCCATGTTTTTAAATATAGTTTTTTTTAAATGTGTATTTGAATATTTTGTTTCAAAAAAGCATATTAGCAGCATAGTATACTATCAATAGCAGTCATTGTTGAATGATGGGAATTCCCCATTGGTGGTTCACAGTTAGTTCATATTGTATTAATGTGTATATTGGTTTGATTATCAATGAAAGGTTCACAGCTTCAGTAGAGTGTGTACATTTGTCTGAAATTTTCTGAGATTCAGTTGAGTCCGTCAGAGCAACCCAATACCATAATTAGTTAGGCTTTTAAACAGACACTAGATGGAGTAGATGTTAACATTTATGTTTTTATTAAAAGACACTGAACACAAGTGTTTTTCTGTTGTGCATTAGAAAAAATTAGATTTCGTCTTGGAGGTCGCGTTTTCTGACTGATTCACGTTGCATAATGATACAGTTCTCCCATGAGACACTGTAGCGCGAAGCCTACTTCACTTCTTCAAAATCCCCAGGATGAATCTAAGATAACTCAAGAAATCTGTAATTAATTTGACATTTTTGCGAGGATTTTAAAAGAATCCTAACTAAGATGTTTGAGTGCAGTATTTCTCAAGTTACAAAATGTGCGACGTGTTGTCTTATGTAAACAAAGTTGGAGCTGCTTGGCAGGTCTGTCTCACTGTCTATGCTATTGGATAGAGAGCAATCGCGAAGCTATTCACCCCATATTAGTGGGCAAATAGACATCCTCAAATCAAAAAACCCAACCTTCAAGCTTACCCTTGTGATGCAACGGATGTTCCAAACTCCCGTTTTTAGGCAAGACTGACTGACCAAAACTATCCTATTTACACTTTGTAGTCAATTTTGACATCAATAACTGCTTCTGACTAATATTGATAACACACATTTGGCTGTTTTTCAAAGGGAGTTAGTTGCTTTTTAAAGGGGCAGCCGGTTTTTTACATCTACCACATCTAGTGTCTGTTATAAAAGCCTAACTAATTATGGTATTGGGTATGCAATGAATTTTCTAAATCTGACATACTGTAAAGCCTACTATTTAGAACACAAGTACGGGTATTCGGACACTTCCAGTAACGAGGCTGACCGGGGGTTACTGCAGGCTGGTAGTAGCAACTCAATTATCCTCCATTTATTTTTGTGCGATTTTAAAATAATCTGTTCAAGAACATAACGTTGCATCTGATGTAATAGAAGCTTTCTATACTTGGCATTCAGACATAAAGTGAAAATGTCTGCAAGCACTTACAACATTAACATGCATGTGATTTGCATATCGATAATGTTTATTATATCTTAGTCACCACCACACAGTTGCACACACACACCATAGAAGTATTTTTGTGCATAGGATGACTTGTGGTTCTGAAAGGTAAGAACAAATATACAATGTTGTAAGCTATGCAATAGGAATATCTACACAGGAAAGAATGGCATAGCATCTATACAGGGATATTCACATAACAGCATAAATACAGTATTTACAACAGTGTATGTATAAATATCTGCAGAGAGGCGAGATAACTCATTACTTAAGACAGGTGAGATTTATGGCACTCTGGTGGAGGCTCTGATCTGTGTCTGGTGCCACAGAGTCATACATTTTACTGCGCATGCGGGAGGACAGTCTATGACACTTGGCCATGGCTTAACAGTAGCGCGAACCGGAAAAGCAGCGGTAAAGTACGCATTCAGGCTATAGAATTAACCATCTCTAAACAATAACATCTACTGCAAAACACATGCATTCAATGACATACAGCCTTATAAACGACACGGAGTATCGAAATGTATAAGCTGTAGCAGTACTAGACAGCTACAGATGTAACAAATATAATTAAGGCCAAAGGAGGTTGGTGGCCTAATTTACATTGTTACATCTGTAGCGGTATAGTGGCTTGTGTGTAATGGCTGAGCCGGAATCAGTGGGAATGGTATCAAATAAATCAAACATGGTTTCCATGTGTTTGATGCCATTCCATTTGCTTTTTCCATTGCAGACATTATGAGCCGTCTCCCCTCATGCAGCCTCCCAACCTTAGGCTTTAAGGTAATTGCTTCAGTCAATCACCATTGTAGCATTAACCTCTGGCCAATAAACCCCCACCACTCTCCACTCTATTGGATGCACGAACAATCTTCCTCAAACACACTGATAACTTGGTCAAGCAGACAAATTTGCGTCTTCATCTACGACAACGATAGCCACTCCACAGAGAGATATTTCACCGGATGTATAAATGTGAAGCATCCGCCCGGGTTTCCACTCACTACCAAATATGGTAGTGAGAGGAAGCCCAGTGGCCGGCTGTGGGAGAAAATTGAACTAGATGGATTTTGGCCTTAGTTCTGCTAATTTTCTCATCGATGAAACATTTGATCTCAATACAATTTTCTGTTCCCAAAACTAAAATATGTTACGAACAGAGTGGACTAAGTTTAGTAGACTTTACATTTTGCCAAAGTAAAAAAAAAAAATTGCGTTGTTTAGAAGGAGTGCAAATGCGAATTGAGTTAATACACACGCGCACTTCACGTTCACTAACGGAAATATGAGCATGTATGCTAGAACGCGCCAATAGGATCTCGCTAGCTCGTGCTTGGCTCTGCCCACCTCCTTGCTTGTTCAGCCCACTATGACTCATTTGTTCCTGTTTGAAACGACGGGCTTTGGTCTATCTTGGTTTAGTTATAAAAGCTTTCGGCCACTCTGACCTGGAGTGGGAGGGGTCAGAGTCCAAATGTGCATTCGACCACTCTGATTGCGGAAACCAGGAAGCCGTGATAGCTGAGACGAGAAATCCACCCTAACCCGGACTTCTTGGGGAAAGTCACATGCACAGGCATGGCTTTTACAATGGCCTTTTTTATTTTCTTTCACTTCAATCAAATCTTAACCAAAAGCATACATTTATCTCCAAAAGCAGACAAAACTGTTGGGTGTATAGAATAAGTACTGCAGACTTTCTTTGGTTTTTAGCCTCTGGTTTTACCCGCACTCCCTTTGGGATAACAAACACATAAAATGGTGGAATTTGAGGACGAAGGACTGCCAAAAATGAAGGCAGGAGAACTGAGACGAAGAGGAGCTCAAAGAAGATATTGGAATACTCCTATGCCAAATAGGATGCAAGATGTTACAAGTTTTGAAGAAAGCTAATTGAAAGAGGTTAGAAAGTACAGTTGTGTACAACACCTCATTGAAAGACCTATAAAGACTTCACCATGACCAACAACAGCTGGAAGGAGATAGCTCAAAACTCTGAGAGTAGAAGAACAAATTTGCAGGAAGAAATAGAAGACATTGAGAGAGACGTTA